>NC_084564.2:42451357-42478857 GCF_033978685.3 Nerophis lumbriciformis
TTTTTATTTTTTATTTATTTTTTTTATAGTTTCCTACTTTGTTTTTGGTAAAATGGTTTTACTGATTATTACGTTTTAAATGTAAAAACCTAAAACAGCAATGTTTTATCCCATTGTCATTATTTAAAAATAATTACAAATATCTTCACTGGTTATTACAAAATAAAAGGTTCCATCCCTTGTAACAATCTATATTATTGTACATGTAAACATGATAAATATAATCTTTGTTGATTTTTTATTATTCTGTGTAAAAAGTTACAAAAGGAATGTTTTGATTCCTTCTTTTCCACACGTCAAGTTTTTATTTTTTATTTATTTTTTTTACAGTTTCCTACTTTGTTTTTGGTAAAATGGTTTTACTGATTATTACGTTTTGAATGTAAAAACCTAAAACAACAATGTTTCATCCTTTGTATTGACCTTATTTTCATTATTTAAAGATAACTACGAATTTATTCACCCTTATGTGCTAAAAGCTACAAAATAAAAGGTTTCCTTGTAACAATCTATATTATTGTGCATGTAAACATGCTGAATATGATCTTTGTTGATTTTTAAATATTCTGTGTGAAAAGTTACAAAAAGGAATGTTTTGATTCCTTCTTTTCCACACACCAATAACTTTAATTTTTTTTTTTTTTTTTTTTTTTAATAGTTTCCCACTTTGTTTTTGGTAAAATGGTTTTACTGATTATTACGTTTTAAATGTAAAAACCTAAAACAACAATGTTTCATCCTTTGTATTGACCTTATTTTCATTATTTAAAAATAACTACAAATTCACCCTTATGTGTTAAAAGCTACAAAATAAAAGGTTTCCTTGTAACAATCTATATTATTGTGCATGTAAACATTATGAATATGATCTTTGTTGAGTTTTTATTCTGTGTAAAAAGTTACAAAAAGGAATGTTTTGATTCCTTCTTTTCCACACACCAATAACTTTAATTTTGTTGTTGTTTTTTTTAGTTTCCCACTTTGTTTTTTATAAAATGGTTTTACTGATTATTACGTTTTGAATGTAAAAACCTAAAACAACAATGTTTCATCCTTTGAATTGACCTTATTGTCATTATTTAAAAATAACTACAAATATCTTCACTGTTTATTAACCCTTATGTGTTAAAAGCTACAAAATAAAAGGTTTCCTTGTAACAATCTATATTATTGTGCATGTAAACATGCTGAATGTGATCTGTGTTGATTTTTAATTATTCTGTGTGAAAAGTTACAAAAAGGAATGTTTTGATTCTTTCTTTTCCACACGACAATAACTTTTAAGTTTTTTTATTTTATATTTTAAAGTTTACTACTTTGTTTTTTGGCAAAATGCTTTCACTGATTATTCCGTTTTGAATGTAAAAACCTAAAACAACAATGTTTCATCCTTTGAATTGACCTTATTGTCATTATTTAAAAATAACTACAAATATATTCACTGGTTATTACAAAATAAAAGGTTCCATCCCTTGTAGCAATCTATATTATAGTGCATGTAAACATGCTGAATATGATCTTTGTTGATTTTTAATTAGTCTGTGTAGAAAGTTACAAAAAGGAATGTTTTGATTCTTTCTTTTCCACATAAGTTTTTTTATTTTATTTATTTATTTAAAACATTTTTTTATAGTTTCCTACTTTATTTTTGGTAAAATGGTTTCATTGATTATTACGTTTTGAATGTAAAAACCTAAAACAACAATGTTTCATCCTTTGAATTGACCTTATTGTCATTATTTAAAAATAACTACAAATATATTCACTGGTTATTACAAAATAAAAGGATTCCTTGTAACAATCTATATTATTGTGCATGTAAACATGCTGAATATGATCTTTGTTGATTTTTAAATATTCTGTGTGAAAAGTTACAAAAAGGAATGTTTTGATTCCTTCTTTTCCACACGTTAATAACTTTGTATTAATTTTTTTATTTTATTTATTTATTTAAAACATTTTTTTTATAGTTTCCTACTTTATTTTTGGTAAAACAACCTAAAACAACAATGTTTTATCCTTTGAATTGACCTTATTGTCATTATTTAAAAATAACTACAAATATATTCACTGGTTATTACAAAATAAAAGGTTCCATCCCTTGTAACAATCTATATTATTGTGCATGTAAACATGCTGAATATTATCTTTTTTGATTTTTAATTATTCTGTGTAAAAAGTTCCAGAAAGGAATGTTTTGATTCCTTCTTTTCCACACGTTAATAACTTTGTATTAATTTTTTTATTTTATTTATTTATTTAAAAAAATTTTTTTTATAGTTTCCTACTTTATTTTTGGTAAAACAACCTAAAACAACAATGTTTTATCCCTTGAATTGACCTTATTTTCAATATTTAAAAATAACTACAAATATCTTCACTGGTTATTACAAAATAAAAGGTTCCATCCCTTGTAACAATCTATATTATTGTGCATGGAAACATGCTGAATATGAGCTTTATTGATTTTTCATTCTTCCATGTGAAAAGTTACAAATGTTTCGATTTCTTCTTTTCCACACGTCAATAACTTTAAGTTTTTTTATTAACACATTTTTTTTTTTGATAGTTTCTTTTGTTTTTTTCTAAAATGGTTTTACCGCTTATTACATTTTGAATGTAAAAACCTAAAACAAACATGTTTCATCCTTTGAATTGACATTATTTTCATTATTTTGCATGTAAAAGTTGTCACGCTGAAAATATCTTCACTGATTATTAATCCTTGCGTGTTAAAAGCTACAAAATAAAAGGTCACAATCTATATTATTGTGCATGTAAACGTGTTAAAAATGCTCTTTATTGATTTTTCATTCTCCCACGTGAAAAGTTACAAAAAGGAATGTTTCGATTCCTTCTTTGCCACTCATGCTAAACGTAATCTCGAGCCTTTAAATGCAGAACTCTTGAACTAAGAATATTATGAATAGATGATCATTTTCACTTTTATATGACACTTGGTTGGACCTTCTTTGACGATGTGGTTTCTCTGCTGAGACCAAAGCGGCGTGCAGCTCGTTGTGAGACGTGAGAATAGTCATTTTCCTGTCATTTTTATTTATTATTTCATTTGGACTTTTGCGTGATGACAGCAGGGATTTGTCAGCGTGACTTTCCATCCTTGTTGACAAGTCTCATTAGCGGATGAGTTTAAGGTTTGCCTTTTGAGTCCGGCGAGCTGCAAAGTCCTGCGATCGCTGACTTTGTGTGTGTGTTCAACAAACACGGGAGGAGACCTTTGCTAATATTTCAGCAGAAAACGACAAGTCCGGTGTATTTTACACTTTTGACGCATGTGTTTCGCAAAAGGACGACACCCAATCTGATGTTAGGTGACGTTACCAGAGTGCTAACCCAGTTCCCATCGCGATGGTGTGATGATTTGTTTGATGCAATCAGACAGGAGTGAGGTGACCTTTTCACCCTTTGCTCCTTCAAACGCAGTTCTAGTGGCATGAAAATGCACTTTTGCAAAGTGGCGGAACGCATTAAAAACATGAGCATGATCAATAATAATTGGACACACTGTTGACTGCGTGACAGCATGAAGGAAGGCGAAGAGAGGAAAACGTGCTCCAAGTGCTTTTTGACAATGTGATTTTAATTTGGATGTTTAATATAGTAAAATGATATTTAAGGACACGTTCTATACCAATCTTGTATTCCAGCATATTTTTTATTTTAATTTGGATATTTAAAATAGTAAAATGATATTATTTAAGGACACGTTCTATACCAATCTTTTATTCCAACATATTTTTTATTTTAATTTGGATATTAAATATAGTAAAATTATATTATTTATGGAAACGTTCTATACCAATCTTGTATTCCAACATATTTTTTATTTTAATTTGGGTATTTAATATAGTAAAATTATATTATTTAAGAACACGTTCTATACCAATCTTGTATTCCAGCATATTTTTTATTTTAATTTGGATATTTAATATAGTAAAATGATATTATTTAAGGAAACGTTCTATACCAATCTTGTATTCCAACATATTTTTTATTTTAATTTGGATATTTAATATAGTAAAATTATATTATTTAAGGAAACGTTCTATACCAATCTTGTATTCCAACATATTTTTTATTTTAATTTGGATATTTAATATAGTAAAATGATATTATTTAAGGACACGTTCTATACCAATCTTGTATTCCAACATATTTTTTATTTTAATTTGGATATTTAATATAGTAAAATGATATTTAAGGAAACGTTCTATACCAATCTTGTATTCCAGCATATTTTTTATTTTAATTTGGATATTTAATATAGTGAAATGATATTTAAGGACACGTTCTATACCAATCTTGTATTCCAGCATATTTTTTATTTTAATTTGGATATTTAAAATAGTAAAATGATATTATTTAAGGACACGTTCTATACCAATCTTTTATTCCAACATATTTTTTATTTTAATTTGGATATTAAATATAGTAAAATTATATTATTTATGGAAACGTTCTATACCAATCTTGTATTCCAACATATTTTTTATTTTAATTTGGGTATTTAATATAGTAAAATTATATTATTTAAGAACACGTTCTATACCAATCTTGTATTCCAGCATATTTTTTATTTTAATTTGGATATTTAATATAGTAAAATGATATTATTTAAGGAAACGTTCTATACCAATCTTGTATTCCAACATATTTTTTATTTTAATTTGGATATTTAATATAGTAAAATTATATTATTTAAGGAAACGTTCTATACCAATCTTGTATTCCAACATATTTTTTATTTTAATTTGGATATTTAATATAGTAAAATGATATTATTTAAGGACACGTTCTATACCAATCTTGTATTCCAACATATTTTTTATTTTAATTTGGATATTTAATATAGTAAAATGATATTTAAGGAAACGTTCTATACCAATCTTGTATTCCAGCATATTTTTTATTTTAATTTGGATATTTAATATAGTGAAATGATATTTAAGGACACGTTCTATACCAATCTTGTATTCCAGCATATTTTTTATTTTAATTTGGATATTTAATATAGTAAAATGATATTATTTAAGGATACGTTCTATACCAATCTTGTATTCCAACATATTTTTTTATATTAATTTGGATATTTAATATAGTAAAATGATTTTTAAGGACACGTTCTATACCAATATTGTATTCCAACATATTTTTTATTTTAATTTGGATATTTAATATAGTAAAATGAAAAATATTTAAGGACACGTTCTATACCAATCTTGTATTCCAACATATTTTTTATTTTAATTTGGATATTTAATATAGTAAAATGATATTATTTAAGGACACGTTCTATACCAATCTTGTATTCCAGCATATATTTTATTTTAATTTGGATATTTAAAATAGTAAAATGATATTATTTAAGGACACGTTCTATACCAATCTTGTATTCCAACATATTTTTTATTTTAATTTGTTTTTTTAATATAGTAAAATTATATTTAAGGACACGTTCTATACCAATCTTGTATTTCAACATATTTTTTATTTTAATTTGGATATTTAATATAGTAAAATGATATTATTTAAGGATACGTTCTATACCAATCTTGTATTCCAACATATTTTTTATATTAATTTGGATATTTAATATAATAAAATGATATTATTTAAGGACACGTTCTATACCAATCTTTTATTACAACATATTTTTTATTTTATTTTGGATATTTAATATAGTAAAATGATCTTATTTAAGGACACGTTCTATACCAATCTTGTATTTCAACATATTTTTTATTTTAATTTGGATATTTAATATAGTGAAATGATATTTAAGGACACGTTCTATACCAATCTTGTATTCCAGCATATTTTTAATTTTAATTTGGATATTTAATATAGTAAAATGATATTATTTAAGGAAACGTTCTATACCAATCTTGTATTCCAACATATTTTTTATTTTAATTTGGGTATTTAATATAGTAAAATGATATTATTTAAGGACACGTTCTATACCAATCTTGTATTCCAACATATTTTTTATATTAATTTGGATATTTAATATAATAAAATGATATTATTTAAGGAAACGTTCTATACCAATCTTGTATTCCAGCATATTTTTTATATTAATTTGGATATTTAATATAGTAAAATCAAAAATATTTAAGGACACGTTCTATACCAATCTTGTATTCCAACATATTTGTTATATTAATTTGGATATTTAATATAGTAAAATGATGTTATTTAAGGACACGTTCTATACCAATCTTGTATTCCAGCACATTTTTTATTTTAATTTGGATATTTAATATAGTAAAATTATATTATTTAAGGACACGTTCTATACCAATCTTTTATTCCAACATATTTTTTATTTTAATTTGGATATTTAGTATAGTAAAATGATATTTAAGGACACGTTCTATACCAATATTGTATTCCAACATATTTTTTATTTTAATTTGGATATTTAATATAGTAAAATGATATTTAAGGATACGTTCTATACCAATCTTGTAATCCAACATATTTTTTTATATTAATTTGGATATTTAATATAGTAAAATGATGTTATTTAAGGACACGTTCTCTACCAATCTTGTATTCCAACATATTTTTTATTTTAATTTGGATATTTAATATAGTAAAATGATATTTAAGGACACGTTCTATACCAATCTTGTATTCCAGAATATTTTTTATATTAATTTGGATATTTAATATAGTAAAATGATATTATTTAAGGAAACGTTCTATACTAATGTTGAATTCCAACATATTTTTTATATTAATTTGGATATTTAATATAGTAAAATGATATTATTTAAGGAAACGTTCTATACCAATCTTGTATTCCAACATATTTTTTATATTAATTTGGATATTTAATAAAGTAAAATTATATTATTTAAGGACACGTTCTATACCAATCTTGTATTCCAACATATTTTTTATTTTAATTTGGGTATTTAATATAGTGAAATTATATTTAAGGACACGTTCTATACCAATCTTGTATTCCAACATATTTTTTATTTTAATTTGGATATTTAATATAGTAAAATGATATTATTTGAGAACACGTTCTATACCAATCTTTTATTCCAACATATTTTTTATTTTAATTTGGATATTTAAAATAGTAAAATGATATTATTTAAGGACACGTTCTATACCAATCTTTTATTACAACATATTTTTATTTTTATTTTGGATATTTAATATAGTGAAATTATATTTAAGGACACGTTCTATACCAATCTTGTATTCCAACATATTTTTTATTTTAATTTGGATATTTAAAATAGTAAAATGATATTATTTAAGGACACGTTCTATACCAATCTTTTATTACAACATATTTTTTATTTTAATTTGGATATTTAATATAGTAAAATGATATTATTTAAGGACACGTTCTATACCAATCTTGTATTCCAACATATTTTTTATTTTAATTTGGATATTTAATATAATAAAATGATGTTATTTAAGGACACGTTCTATACCAATCTTGTATTCCAGCATATTTTTTATATTAATTTGGATATTTAATATAATAAAATGATGTTATTTAAGGACACGTTCTATACCAATCTTGTATTCCAACATATTTTTTATTTTAATTTGGATATTTAATATAGTAAAATTATATTATTTAAGGATACGTTCTATACCAATCTTGTATTCCAACATATTTTTTTATTTTAATTTGGATATTTAATATAGTAAAATTATATTATTTAAGGACACGTTCTATACCAATCTTGTATTCCAACATATTTGTTATATTAATTTGGATATTTAATATAGTAAAATTATATTATTTAAGGACACGTTCTATACCAGTCTTGTATTCCAACATATTTTTTATTTTAATTTGGATATTTAATATAGTAAAATGATATTCTTTAAGGACACGTTCTATACCAATCTTTTATTCCAACATATTTTTTATTTTAATTTGGATATTTAATATAGTGAAATTATATTTAAGGACACGTTCTATACCAATCTTGTATTCCAACATATTTGTTATATTAATTTTGATATCTAATATAGTAAAATTATATTATTTAAGGACACATTCTATACCAATCTTGTATTCCAACATATTTTTTATTTTAATTTGGATATTTAATATAGTAAAATGATATTATTTAAGGACACGTTCTATACCAGTCTTGTATTCCAACATATTTTTTATATTAATTTGGATATTTAATATAGTAAAATGATATTTAAGGACACGTTCTATACCAATCTTGTATTTCAACATATTTTTTATTTTAATTTGGAGATTTAATTTCGTAAAATGATATTATTTAAGGACACGTTCTATACCAATCTTGTATTCCAACATATTTTTTATTTTAATTTGGATATTTAATATAGTAAAATGATATTTAAGGACACATTCTATACCAATCTTGTATTCCAGCATATTTTTTATTTTAATTTGGATATTTAATATAGTAAAATGATATTATTTAAGGAAACGCTCTATACCAATCTTGTATTCCAGCATATTTTTTATATTAATTTGGATATTTAATATAGTAAAATTATATTATTTAAGGACATGTTCTATACCAATCTTGTATTCCAACATATTTTTTATTTTAATTTGGATATTTAATATAGTAAAATTATATTATTTAAGGACACGTTCTATACCAATCTTGTATTCCAACATATTTTTTATTTTAATTTGGATATTTAATATAGTAAAATTATATTTAAGGACATGTTCTATACCAATATTGTATTCCAACATATTTGTTATATTAATTTGGATATTTAATATAGTAAAATTATATTATTTAAGGAAACGTTCTATACCAATCTTGTATTCCAACATATTTTTTTATTTTAATTTGGATATTTAATATAGTAAAATTATATTATTTAAGGACACGTTCTATACCAATCTTGTATTCCAACATATTTTTTATTTTAATTTGTATATTTAATATAGTAAAATGATATTTAAGGACACGTTCTATACCAATTTTGTATTCCAGCATATTTTTTTAATTTTAATTTGGATATTTAATATAGTAAAATGATATTATTTAAGGAAACGTTCTATACCAATCTTGTATTCCAACATATTTTTTATTTTAATTTGGATATTTAATATAGTAAAATGATATTATTTAAGGACACGTTCTATACCAATCTTGTATTCCAGCATATTTTTTATTTTAATTTGGATATTTAAAATAGTAAAATGATATTATTTAAGGACACGTTCTATACCAATCTTGTATTCCAACATATTTTTTATTTTAATTTGGATATTTAATATAGTAAAATGATATTATTTAAGGACACGTTCTATACCAATCTTGTATTCCAACATATTTGTTATATTAATTTGCATATTTGATATAGTAAAATATTATTTAAGGAAACGTTCTATACCAATCTTGTATTCCAACATATTTTTTATATTAATTTGGATATTTAATATAGTAAAATGATATTATTTAAGAACACGTTCTATACCAATCTTGTATTCCAGCATATTTTTTATTTTAATTTGGATATTTAATATAGTAAAATTATATTATTTAAGGACACGTTCTATACCAATCTTTTATTCCAACATATTTTTTATTTTAATTTGGATATTTAATATAGTAAAATTATATTATTTAAGGACACGTTCTATACCAATCTTGTATTCCAACATATTTTTTATATTAATTTGGATATTTAATATAGTAAAATGATGTTATTTAAGGACAGGTTCTATACCAATCTTGTATTCCAACATATTTTTTATTTTAATTTGGATATTTAATATAGTAAAATGAAAAATATTTAAGGACACGTTCTATACCAATCTTGTATTCCAGCATATTTTTTATATTAATTTGGATATTTAATATAGTAAAATGATGTTATTTAAGGACAGGTTCTATACCAATCTTGTATTCCAACATATTTTTTATTTTAATTTGGATATTTAATATAGTAAAATGAAAAATATTTAAGGACACGTTCTATACCAATCTTGTATTCCAGCATATTTTTTATTTTAATTTGGATATTTAATATAGTAAAATTATATTATTTAAGGACACATTCTATACCAATCTTGTATTCCAACATATTTTTTATTTTAATTTGGATATTTAATATAGTGAAATTATATTTAAGGACACGTTCTATACCAATCTTGTATTCCAGCATATTTTTTATATTAATTTGGATATTTAATATAGTAAAATGATGTTATTTAAGGACACGTTCTATACCAATCTTGTATTCCAGCATATTTTTTATATTAATTTGGATATTTAATAAAGTAAAATTATATTATTTAAGGAAACGTTCTATACCAATCTTGTATTCCAACATATTTTTTATTTTAATTTGGATATTTAATATAGTAAATTATATTATATTTAAGGACACGTTCTATACCAATCTTGTATTCCAACATATTTTTTATTTTCATTTGGATATTTAATATAGTAAAATGATATTATTTAAGGACACGTTCTATACCAATCTTGTATTCCAGCATATTTTTTATATTAATTTGGATATTTAATATAGTAAAATGATATTTAAGGACACGTTCTATACCAATCTTGTATTCCAGCATATTTTTTATATTAATTTGGATATTTGATATAGTAAAATATTATTTAAGGAAACGTTCTATACCAATCTTGTATTCCAACATATTTTTTATTTTAATTTGGATATTTAATATAGTAAAATTATATTATTTAAGGACACGTTCTATGCCAATCTTGTATTCCAACATATTTTCTATTTTAATTTGGATATTTAATATAGTAAAATTATATTATTTAAGGACACGTTCTATACCAATCTTGTATTCCAACATATTTTTAATTTTAATTTGGATATTTAATATAGTAAAATTATATTATTTAAGGACACGTTCTATACCAATCTTGTATTCCAACATATTTTTTATTTTAATTTGGATATTTAATATAGTAAAATTATATTTAAGGACACGTTCTATACCAATCTTGTATTCCAACATATTTGTTATATTAATTTGGATATTTAATATAGTAAAATGATGTTATTTAAGGACACGTTCTATACCAATCTTGTATTCCAACATATTTGTTATATTAATTTGGATATTTAATATAGTAAAATGATGTTATTTAAGGACACGTTCTATACCAATCTTGTATTCCAACATATTTTTTATTTTAATTTGGATATTTAATATAGTAAAATGATATTTAAGGATACGTTCTATACCAATCTTGTATTCCAACATATTTTGTATTTTAATTTGGATATTTAATATAGTGAAATTATATTTAAGGACACATTCTATACCAATCTTATATTCCAACATATTTTTTATATTAATTTGGATATTTAATATAGTAGAATGATATTATTCAAGGAAACGTTCTATACCAATCTTGTATTCCAACATATTTTTTATTTTAATTTGGATATTTAATATAGTAAAATGATATTATTTAAGGACACGTTCTATACCAATCTTGTATTCCAACATATTTTTTATTTTAATTTGGATATTTAATATAGTAAAATGATATTATTTAAGGATACGTTCTATACCAATCTTGTATTCCAACATATTTTTTATTTTAATTTGGATATTTATTATAGTAAAATGATATTTAAGGACACGTTCTATACCAATCTTTTATTCCAACATATTTTTTATTTTAATTTGGATATTTAATATAGTAAAATGATATTATTTAAGGACATGTTCTATACCAATCTTTTATTCCAACATATTTTTTTTATATTAATTTGGATATTTAATATAGTAAAATGATATTTAAGGACACATTCTATACCAATCTTGTATTCCAGCATATTTTTTATTTTAATTTGGATATTTAATATAGTAAAATGATATTATTTAAGGAAACGCTCTATACCAATCTTGTATTCCAGCATATTTTTTATATTAATTTGGATATTTAATATAGTAAAATTATATTATTTAAGGACATGTTCTATACCAATCTTGTATTCCAACATATTTTTTATTTTAATTTGGATATTTAATATAGTAAAATTATATTATTTAAGGACACGTTCTATACCAATCTTGTATTCCAACATATTTTTTATTTTAATTTGGATATTTAATATAGTAAAATTATATTTAAGGACATGTTCTATACCAATATTGTATTCCAACATATTTGTTATATTAATTTGGATATTTAATATAGTAAAATTATATTATTTAAGGAAACGTTCTATACCAATCTTGTATTCCAACATATTTTTTTATTTTAATTTGGATATTTAATATAGTAAAATTATATTATTTAAGGACACGTTCTATACCAATCTTGTATTCCAACATATTTTTTATTTTAATTTGTATATTTAATATAGTAAAATGATATTTAAGGACACGTTCTATACCAATTTTGTATTCCAGCATAT
This sequence comes from Nerophis lumbriciformis, assembly GCF_033978685.3. Classification (NCBI taxonomy): domain Eukaryota; kingdom Metazoa; phylum Chordata; class Actinopteri; order Syngnathiformes; family Syngnathidae; genus Nerophis; species Nerophis lumbriciformis. Next base: position 42,463,781 of record NC_084564.2, read on the forward strand.
TTTTTTAATTTTAATTTGGATATTTAATATAGTAAAATGATATTATTTAAGGAAACGTTCTATACCAATCTTGTATTCCAACATATTTTTTATTTTAATTTGGATATTTAATATAGTAAAATGATATTATTTAAGGACACGTTCTATACCAATCTTGTATTCCAGCATATTTTTTATTTTAATTTGGATATTTAAAATAGTAAAATGATATTATTTAAGGACACGTTCTATACCAATCTTGTATTCCAACATATTTTTTATTTTAATTTGGATATTTAATATAGTAAAATGATATTATTTAAGGACACGTTCTATACCAATCTTGTATTCCAACATATTTGTTATATTAATTTGCATATTTGATATAGTAAAATATTATTTAAGGAAACGTTCTATACCAATCTTGTATTCCAACATATTTTTTATATTAATTTGGATATTTAATATAGTAAAATGATATTATTTAAGAACACGTTCTATACCAATCTTGTATTCCAGCATATTTTTTATTTTAATTTGGATATTTAATATAGTAAAATTATATTATTTAAGGACACGTTCTATACCAATCTTTTATTCCAACATATTTTTTATTTTAATTTGGATATTTAATATAGTAAAATTATATTATTTAAGGACACGTTCTATACCAATCTTGTATTCCAACATATTTTTTATATTAATTTGGATATTTAATATAGTAAAATGATGTTATTTAAGGACAGGTTCTATACCAATCTTGTATTCCAACATATTTTTTATTTTAATTTGGATATTTAATATAGTAAAATGAAAAATATTTAAGGACACGTTCTATACCAATCTTGTATTCCAGCATATTTTTTATATTAATTTGGATATTTAATATAGTAAAATGATGTTATTTAAGGACAGGTTCTATACCAATCTTGTATTCCAACATATTTTTTATTTTAATTTGGATATTTAATATAGTAAAATGAAAAATATTTAAGGACACGTTCTATACCAATCTTGTATTCCAGCATATTTTTTATTTTAATTTGGATATTTAATATAGTAAAATTATATTATTTAAGGACACATTCTATACCAATCTTGTATTCCAACATATTTTTTATTTTAATTTGGATATTTAATATAGTGAAATTATATTTAAGGACACGTTCTATACCAATCTTGTATTCCAGCATATTTTTTATATTAATTTGGATATTTAATATAGTAAAATGATGTTATTTAAGGACACGTTCTATACCAATCTTGTATTCCAGCATATTTTTTATATTAATTTGGATATTTAATAAAGTAAAATTATATTATTTAAGGAAACGTTCTATACCAATCTTGTATTCCAACATATTTTTTATTTTAATTTGGATATTTAATATAGTAAATTATATTATATTTAAGGACACGTTCTATACCAATCTTGTATTCCAACATATTTTTTATTTTCATTTGGATATTTAATATAGTAAAATGATATTATTTAAGGACACGTTCTATACCAATCTTGTATTCCAGCATATTTTTTATATTAATTTGGATATTTAATATAGTAAAATGATATTTAAGGACACGTTCTATACCAATCTTGTATTCCAGCATATTTTTTATATTAATTTGGATATTTGATATAGTAAAATATTATTTAAGGAAACGTTCTATACCAATCTTGTATTCCAACATATTTTTTATTTTAATTTGGATATTTAATATAGTAAAATTATGTTATTTAAGGACACGTTCTATACCAATCTTATATTCCAGCATATTTTTTATATTCATTTGGATATTTAATAAAGTAAAATTATATTATTTAAGGACACGTTCTATACCAATCTTGTATTCCAACATATTTTTTATTTTAATTTGGATATTTAATATAGTAAAATTATATTATTTAAGGACACGTTCTATACCAATCTTGTATTCCAACATATTTTCTATTTTAATTTGGATATTTAATATAGTAAAATTATATTATTTAAGGACACGTTCTATACCAATCTTGTATTCCAACATATTTTTAATTTTAATTTGGATATTTAATATAGTAAAATTATATTATTTAAGGACACGTTCTATACCAATCTTGTATTCCAACATATTTTTTATTTTAATTTGGATATTTAATATAGTAAAATTATATTTAAGGACACGTTCTATACCAATCTTGTATTCCAACATATTTGTTATATTAATTTGGATATTTAATATAGTAAAATGATGTTATTTAAGGACACGTTCTATACCAATCTTGTATTCCAACATATTTGTTATATTAATTTGGATATTTAATATAGTAAAATGATGTTATTTAAGGACACGTTCTATACCAATCTTGTATTCCAACATATTTTTTATTTTAATTTGGATATTTAATATAGTAAAATGATATTTAAGGATACGTTCTATACCAATCTTGTATTCCAACATATTTTGTATTTTAATTTGGATATTTAATATAGTGAAATTATATTTAAGGACACATTCTATACCAATCTTATATTCCAACATATTTTTTATATTAATTTGGATATTTAATATAGTAGAATGATATTATTCAAGGAAACGTTCTATACCAATCTTGTATTCCAACATATTTTTTATTTTAATTTGGATATTTAATATAGTAAAATGATATTATTTAAGGACACGTTCTATACCAATCTTGTATTCCAACATATTTTTTATTTTAATTTGGATATTTAATATAGTAAAATGATATTATTTAAGGATACGTTCTATACCAATCTTGTATTCCAACATATTTTTTATTTTAATTTGGATATTTATTATAGTAAAATGATATTTAAGGACACGTTCTATACCAATCTTTTATTCCAACATATTTTTTATTTTAATTTGGATATTTAATATAGTAAAATGATATTATTTAAGGACATGTTCTATACCAATCTTTTATTCCAACATATTTTTTTTATATTAATTTGGATATTTAATATAGTAAAATGATATTTAAGGACACATTCTATACCAATCTTGTATTCCAACATATTTTTTATTTTAATTTGGATATTTAATATAGTAAAATTATATTATTTAAGGACACGTTCTATACCAATCTTGTATTCCAACATATTTGTTATATTAATTTGTATATTTAATATAGTAAAATTATACTATTTAAGGACATTCTATACCAATCTTTTATTCCAACATATTTTTTATTTTAATTTGGATATTTAATATAGTAAAATGATATTATTTAAGGATACGTTATATACCAATCTTGTATTCCAACATATTTTTTATTTTAATTTGGATATTTAATATAGTAAAATTATGTTATTTAAGGACACGTTCTATACCAATCTTGTATTCCAACATATTTTTTTATATTAATTTGGATATTTAATATAGTAAAATGATTTTTAAGGACACGTTCTATACCAATCTTGTATTCCAACATATTTTTTATTTTAATTTGGATATTTAATATAGTAAAATGAAAAATATTTAAGGACATGTTCTATACCAATCTTTTATTCCAACATATTTTTTTATTTTAATTTGGATATTTAGTATAGTAAAATGATATTTAAGGAAACGTTCTATACCAATCTTGTATTCCAACATATTTTTTATATTAATTTGGATATTTAATAAAGTAAAATTATATTATTTAAGGACACGTTCTATACCAATCTTGTATTCCAACATATTTTTTATATTAATTTGGATATTTAATATAGTAAAATGATATTATTTAAGGACACGTTCTATACCAATCTTGTATTCCAACATATTTTTTATTTTAATTTGGATATTTAATAAAGTAAAATTATATTATTTAAGGACACGTTCTATACCAATCTTGTATTCCAACATATTTTTTATTTTAATTTGGATATTTAATATAGTAAAATGATATTTAAGGACACGTTTTATACCAATCTTGTATTCCAGCATATTTTTTATTTTAATTTGGATATTTAATATAGTAAAATGATATTATTTAAGAACACGTTCTGTACCAATCTTGTATTCCAACATATTTTTTATTTTAATTTGGATATTTAATATAGTAAAATTATGTTATTTAAGGACACGTTCTATACCAATCTTGTATTCCAACATATTTTTTATTTTAATTTGGATATTTTAATATAGTGAAATTATATTTAAGGACACGTTCTATACCAATCTTGTATTCCAACATATTTTTTATTTTATTTTGGATATTTAATATAGTAAAATGATATTATTTAAGAACACGTTCTGTACCAATCTTGTATTCCAACATATTTTTTATTTTAATTTGGATATTTAATATAGTAAAATTATGTTATTTAAGGACACGTTCTATACCAATCTTGTATTCCAACATATTTTTTATTTTAATTTGGATATTTTAATATAGTGAAATTATATTTAAGGACACGTTCTATACCAATCTTGTATTCCAGCATATTTTTTATATTAATTTGGATATTTAATATAGTAAAATTATGTTATTTAAGGACACGTTCTATACCAATCTTGTATTCCAACATATTTTTTATTTTAATTTGGATATTTTAATATAGTGAAATTATATTTAAGGACACGTTCTATACCAATCTTGTATTCCAACATATTTTTTATTTTATTTTGGATATTTAATATAGTGAAATTATATTTAAGGACACGTTCTATACCAATCTTGTATTCCAGCATATTTTTTATATTAATTTGGATATTTAATATAGTAAAATGAAAAATATTTAAGGACACGTTCTATACCAATCTTGTATTCCAACATATTTGTTATATTAATTTGGATATTTGATATAGTAAAATTATATTATTTAAGGATACGTTCTATACCAATCTTGTATTCCAACATATTTTTTATTTTAATTTGGATATTTAATATAGTAAAATTATATTTAAGGACACATTCTATACCAATCTTGTATTCCAACATATTTTGTATATTAATTTGGATATTTAATATAGTAAAATTATATTATTTAAGGACACGTTCTATACCAATCTTTTATTCCAACATATTTTTTATTTTAATTTGGATATTTAGTATAGTAAAATGATATTTAAGGACAAGTTCTGTACCAATCTTGTATTCCAGCATATTTTTTATATTAATTTGGATATTTAATATAGTAAAATGATATTATTTAAGAACACGTTCTATACCAATCTTGTATTCCAACATATTTGTTATATTAATTTGGATATTTGATATAGTAAAATATTATTTAAGGAAACGTTCTATACCAATCTTGTATTCCAACATATTTTTTATTTTAATTTGGATATTTAATATAGTAAAATGAAAAATATTTAAGGACACGTTCTATACCAATCTTGTATTCCAACATATTTTTTATTTTAATTTGGATATTTAATATAGTAAAATGATATTTAAGGACACGTTTTATACCAATCTTGTATTCCAGCATATTTTTTATTTTAATTTGGATATTTAATATAGTAAAATGATATTATTTAAGGAAACGTTCTATACCAATCTTGTATTCCAGCATATTTTTTATTTTAATTTGGATATTTAATATAGTAAAATTATATTATTTAAGGACACGTTCTATACCAATCTTGTATTCCAGCATATTTTTTATTTTTATTTGGATATTTAATATAGTAAAATTATATTATTTAAGGATACGTTCTATACCAATCTTGTATTCCAACATATTTTTTATTTTAATTTGGATATTTAATATAGTGAAATTATATTTAAGGACACGTTCTATACCAATCTTGTATTCCAACATATTTTTTATTTTAATTTGGATATTTAATATAGTAAAATTATATTATTTAAGGACACGTTCTATACCAATCTTGTATTCCAACATATTTTTTATTTTAATTTGGATATTTAATATAGTAAAATGATATTATTTAAGGACACGTTCTATACCAATCTTGTATTCCAACATATTTTTTATTTTAATTTGGGTATTTAATATAGTAAAATGATATTATTTAAGGATACGTTCTATACCAATCTTGTATTCCAACATATTTTTTATTTTAATTTGGATATTTTAATATAGTGAAATTATATTTAAGGACACGTTCTATACCAATCTTGTATTCCAACATATTTTTTATTTTAATTTGGATATTTAATATAGTAAAATGATATTTAAGGACACGTTCTATACCAATCTTGTATTCCAGCATATTTTTTATTTTAATTTGGATATTTAATATAGTAAAATGAAAAATATTTAAGGACACGTTCTATACCAATCTTGTATTCCAACATATTTTTTATTTTAATTTGGATATTTTAATATAGTGAAATGATATTTAAGGACACGTTCTATACCAATCTTGTATTCCAGCATATTTTTTATTTTAATTTGGATATTTAATATAGTAAAATTATATTATTTAAGGACACGTTCTATACCAATCTTGTATTCCAACATATTTTTTATTTTAATTTGGATATTTAATATAGTAAAATGATATTTAAGGACACGTTTTATACCAATCTTGTATTCCAGCATATTTTTTATTTTAATTTGGATATTTAATATAGTAAAATGATATTATTTAAGGATACATTCTATACCAATCTTGTGTTCCAACATATTTTTTATTTTAATTTGGATATTTAATATAGTGAAATTATATTTAAGGACACATTCTATACCAATCTTGTATTCCAACATATTTTTTTATATTAATTTGGATATTTAATATAGTAAAATGATATTATTTAAGGAAACGTTCTATACCAATCTTGTATTCCAGCATATTTTTTATTTTAATTTGGATATTTAATATAGTAAAATTATATTATTTAAGGACACGTTCTATACCAATCTTGTATTCCAGCATATTTTTTATTTTTATTTGAATATTTAATATAGTAAAATTATATTATTTAAGGATACGTTCTATACCAATCTTGTATTCCAACATATTTTTTATTTTAATTTGGATATTTAATATAGTAAAATGATATTTAAGGACACGTTCTATACCAATCTTGTATTCCAGCATATTTTTTATTTTAATTTGGATATTTAATATAGTAAATTTATATTATTTAAGGAAACGTTCTATACCAATCTTGTATTCCAACATATTTTTTTTATATTAATTTGGATATTTAATATAGTAAAATTATATTATTTAAGGACACGTTCTATACCAATCTTGTATTCCAACATATTTTTTTATTTTAATTTGGATATTTAATATAGTAAAATGATATTTAAGGACACGTTCTATACCAATCTTGTATTCCAGCATATTTTTTATATTAATTTGGATATTTAATATAGTAAAATTATGTTATTTAAGGACACGTTCTATACCAATCTTGTATTCCAACATATTTTTTATTTTAATTTGGATATTTTAATATAGTGAAATTATATTTAAGGACACGTTCTATACCAATCTTGTATTCCAACATATTTTTTATTTTATTTTGGATATTTAATATAGTGAAATTATATTTAAGGACACGTTCTATACCAATCTTGTATTCCAACATATTTTGTATATTAATTTGGATATTTAATATAGTAAAATGATATTATTTAAGGAAACGTTCTATACCAATCTTGTATTCCAACATATTTGTTATATTAATTTGGATATTTAATATAGTAAAATGATATTATTTAAGGACACGTTCTATACCAATCTTGTATTCCAACATATTTTTTATTTTAATTTGGATATTTAATATAGTAAAATTATATTATTTAAGGACACGTTCTATACCAATCTTTTATTCCAACATATTTTTTATTTTAATTTGGATATTTAGTATAGTAAAATGATATTTAAGGACAAGTTCTATACCAATCTTGTATTCCAACATATTTTTTATATTAATTTGGATATTTAATATAGTAAAATTATATTATTTAAGGACACGTTCTATACCAATCTTGTATTCCAACATATTTTTTATATTAATTTGGATATTTAATATAGTAAAATTATATTATTTATGGAAATGTTCTATACCAATCTTGTATTCCAACATATTTTTTATTTTAATTTGGATATTTAATATAGTGAAATTATATTTAAGGACACGTTCTATACCAATCTTGTATTCCAACATATTTTTTATTTTAATTTGGATATTTAATATAGTAAAATGATATTATTTAAGGATACGTTCTATACCAATCTTGTATTCCAACATATTTTTTATTTTAATTTGGATATTTTAATATAGTGAAATTATATTTAAGGACACGTTCTATACCAATCTTGTATTCCAGCATATTTTTTATTTTAATTTGGATATTTAATATAGTAAAATGAAAAATATTTAAGGACACGTTCTATACCAATCTTGTATTCCAACATATTTTTTATTTTAATTTGGATATTTTAATATAGTGAAATGATATTTAAGGACACGTTCTATACCAATCTTGTATTCCAGCATATTTTTTATTTTAATTTGGATATTTAATATAGTAAAATTATATTATTTAAGGACACGTTCTATACCAATCTTGTATTCCAACATATTTTTTATTTTAATTTGGATATTTAATATAGTAAAATGATATTTAAGGACACGTTTTATACCAATCTTGTATTCCAGCATATTTTTTATTTTAATTTGGATATTTAATATAGTAAAATGATATTATTTAAGGACACGTTCTATACCAATCTTGTATTCCAACATATTTTTTATTTTAATTTGGATATTTAATATAGTAAAATGATGTTATTTAAGGACACGTTCTATACCAATCTTATATTCCAGCATATTTTTTATATTCATTTGGATATTTAATAAAGTAAAATTATATTATTTAAGGACACGTTCTATACCAATCTTGTATTCCAACATATTTTTTATATTAATTTGGATATTTAATATAGTAAAATTATGTTATTTAAGGACACGTTATATACCAATCTTGTATTCCAACATATTTTTTATAATTATTTGGATATTTAATATAGTGAAATGATAGTTAAGGACACGTTCTATACCAATCTTGTATTCCAACATATTTTTTATATTAATTTGGATATTTTAATATAGTAAAATGATGTTATTTAAGGACACGTTCTATACCAATCTTGTATTCCAACATATTTTTTATTTTAATTTCGATATTTAGTATAGTAAAATGATATTTAAGGACACGTTCTATACCAATCTTGTATTCCAACATATTTTTATATTAATTTGGATATTTAATATAGTAAAATTATATTATTTAAGGACACGTTCTATACCAATCTTGTATTCCAACATATTTTTATATTAATTTGGATATTTAATATAGTAAAATGATATTTAAGGACACGTTCTATACCAATCTTGTATTCCAGCATATTTTTTATTTTAATTTGGTTATTTTAATATAGTGAAATTATATTTAAGGACACGTTCTATACCAATCTTGTATTCCAACATATTTTTTATTTTAATTTGGATATTTAATATAGTAAAATTATATTATTTAAGGACACGTTCTATACCAATCTTGTATTCCAACATGTTTTTTATATTAATTTGGATATTTAATATAGTAAAATGATATTTAAGGACACGTTCTATACCAATCTTGTATTCCAGCATATTTTTTATTTTAATTTGGTTATTTTAATATAGTGAAATTATATTTAAGGACACGTTCTATACCAATCTTGTATTCCAGCATATTTTTTATATTAATTTGGATATTTTAATATAGTAAAATGATATTATTTAAGAACACGTTCTATACCAATCTTGTATTCCAACATATTTTTTATTTTAATTTGGATATTTAATATAGTAAAATGATATTATTTAAGGACACTTTCTATACCAATCTTGTATTCCAACATATTTGTTATATTAATTTGGATATTTAATATAGTAAAATGAAAAATATTTAAGGACACGTTCTATACCAATCTTGTATTCCAACATATTTTTTATTTTAATTTGGATATTTAATATAGTAAAATGATATTTAAGGACACGTTCTCTACCAATCTTGTATTCCAACATATTTTTTATTTTAATTTGGATATTTAATATAGTGAAATGATATTTAAGGACACGTTCTATACCAATCTTGTATTCCAACATATTTGTTATATTAATTTGGATATTTAATATAGTAAAATTATGTTATTTAAGGACATGTTCTATACCAATCTTGTATTCCAGCATATTTTTTATATTAATTTTGATATTTAATATAGTAAACTGATGTTATTTAAGGACACGTTCATACCAATCTTGTATTCCAACATATTTTTTATATTAATTTGGATATTTAATAAAGTAAAATTATATTATTTAAGGAAACGTTCTATACCAATCTTGTATTCCAGCATATTTTTTATTTTAATTTGGATATTTAATATAGTAAAATTATATTGTTTAAGGACACGTTCTATACCAATCTTTTATTCCAACATATTTTTTATATTAATTTGGATATTTAATATAGTAAAATGATATTATTTAAGGAAACGTTCTATACCAATCTTGTATTCCAACATATTTTTTATTTTAATTTGGATATTTAATATAGTAAAATGATATTATTTAAGGACACGTTCTATACCGATCTTGTATTCCAACATATTTTTTATTTTAATTTGGATATTTAATATAGTAAAATGATATTTAAGGACACGTTCTATACCAATCTTGTATTCCAGCATATTTTTTATATTAATTTGGATATTTAATATAGTAAAATGATATTATTTAAGAACACGTTCTATACCAATAGATGTATTTAATATGTAAATGTTACATATATGTTATATTTATATATTGCTACTATGGTACATTTTTTGGCTACTTTATACCTGCATTGTCCTTTCCATCCTTACACTTTGTAACTGACCTACTGTGTGGAACAATTTCCTTTGTGGATCGAATAAAGTTTGTCTAAGTCTAAGTCTAAGTTTAGCTACAAAGGATGGAAAGGTTAAGGATGGAAAGGATAATGCACACAAGGGCACAAAAAGAGGGCGAAAACAAAAGGTATTAAGTAGACTAAAAATGTACCATAGTAGCAATATAAATATTTAGACTTATTGACTTTTTATTGTCATTCAAATGTGAACTTTACAGTACATATAAGAAAAAAATGTTGCATTAGCTGGTTGTAGTGCAGAATATATGTATATATATATATATATATATATATATATATATATATATATATATACCGTATTTTCCGCACCATAAGGCGCCCTGGGTTATAAGCCGTGCCTTCAATGAACGGCATATTTCAAAACTTTGTCCACCTATAAGCCGCCCCGTGTTGTAAGCCGCATCTAACTGCGCTAAAGGAATGTCAAAAAAACAGTCAAATAGGTCAGTCAAACTTTAATAATATATTAAAACCAGCGTGATGTGGGCGCGCATGGAGTCGTATATCAACATGGACGGAGCTGCGTGAAAAAAGCCACCCGGCCTCTTCGCGTAAACTTAAACTTACCTTAACCACTCGCTCATCTTTTCTTCATCCATCCCTTCGAGTTAGCTTTTATGATGACGCCGGCTGGAAAGGTCTCTTTTGGCAAGGTCTTCCTTTTGAATATCACCATGGGTGGAAGTTTCTGGCCATTAGCATGGCAAGCTAGAACCACAGTGAAGGATGACTTCTCATTCCCTGTGGTGCGAATATTCACCGTACGTGCTCCCGTTGTATCCACAGTGCGGTTCACAGGAATATCAAAAGTCAGTGGAACCTCGTCCATGTTGATAATGTTCTCTGGCCGGATCTTTTTTTCAGCTATCTTGTTTTTACAATATGCACGGAAAGTAGCCAGCTTTTCTTGAAAGTCTTTAGGCAGTTGCTGTGAAATAGTAGTCCGTGTGCGGATGGAGAGATTGCGTCTTTTCATGAACCGGATCCCTGTCGCTTAGTAGGAGCCATTTTGTGGTCTTTACAGATGTAAACACACAAAGGAAATGAAACGTACGGTAATATCCGCGCGCTTTTTCTTCTTCTACGCGGGCGGGTGGTTGCTTACAGTAGAAGAAGAAGCGCTTCCTGTTCTATGGGGGCGGGTGCTTACCTTGGCGGTTGCTTGCGTAGAAGAAGAAGCACTTCCTCTTCTACGGGGGAAAAAGATGGCGGCTGTTTACCGTAGTTGCGAGACCGAAACTTTATGAAAATGAATCTTAATATTAATCCATATATAAAGCGCACCGGGTTATAAGCCGCACTGTCAGCTTTTGAGTAAATTTGTGGTTTTTAGGTGCGGCTAATAGTGCGGAAAATACGGTATATATATATATATATATATATTGAATTATATATATATATATATATATATATATTGAATTATATATATATATATATTGAATTATATATATATATATATATTGAATTATATACATATATGTAATATTTACATATTATATATACAGTATATAATATATACTGATATATTATATTATATTAAGACTTAGACAAACTTTATTGATCCACAAAGGAAATTGTTCCACACAGTAGCTCAGTTACAAAGGATGGAAAGGATAATGCAGGTATTAAGTAGACAAAAAAATGTACTATTGTAGCAATATAAAATATTTAGACTTAAACTTAGACTTCAGTACAGATAAGAACTACATTTTGTTGCATTAGCTGGCTGTAGTGCAGGATAAAAGGTGCAGATATAAATAAATAGATTACTGTACAGATAAATATATTGCACTTTTGTATATGCATCCACGTTTAGTATGTTATATAAATATCATATATTTATATAACATATTATATATTATATATATTATAATATATATAAATATAACATGTAATATTTACATATTATATATACAGTATATAATATATAATGACATATTATTATATTATATTAGACTTATACAAACTTTATTGATTTACAAGGGAAATTGTTCCACACAGTAGCTCAGTTAAAAAGGTTGGAAAGGGTAAGGATGGAAAGGATCATGTAAAACTGTACCATAGTAGCAATATAAAATATAACATATACTGTATGTAATATTTACATATTATATATGCAGTATATAATATATATTATATTATTATATACAATATATAACAATGACAATGTTACAGTATATATAACAGCTGCAGCAACAAATAAAAGGGCTTCATAAAATAAAGAGTAACATGATATTTTTCTAAAACATGAATCCAAACAAAACTGCTGTTTCCGACCATAGTCAGGAAGAAACAGCAAGCACTAAGCACAGAGCACTAAGCAGAGAGTACTAAGCAGAGAGTACTAAGCAGAGAGTACTAAGCACAGAGCACTAAGCAGAGAGTACTAAGCACAGAGTAATAAGCGGAGAGTACTAAGCAGAGAGTACTAAGCAGAGAGTACTAAGCAGAGAGTACGTTGAGGACTAGAGTTGACTAAAAGGTGCTTGGCTGGCTCGGTCTCACTGCTCTCTGAGTTTCATGCGACCGCAGGCTGAAATTGATGTTAGAATATGATAGTTCCGTAATGGAAGCCAGAAGGGGAAAGGCTTTAAATGACAGCTTGGGAAATAACGCCGTGTCAAATCCAAATTGTATTTCAACTTTCACATTCTTTAGATAAAAAAAAGCATACTTAATGACTTTTTAAAAATTCTTTCTTATTATTTTTTTTTTTTACTGACTACTTAAATGTGATTTTTTTTTTAAACTATGCAATGAAAAAAACCCATTTCCTTACCTCTTTATTTCAAAGACTTTCCTCCCATAATATTAAATAATAATTAAAAAACAAAAATTTTTTTGAGTGACTCTTTTTTTTTTTTGCATGCAATCTGCAAGTAGTGAGTCATTGTTTATTTATGTCTCAAAACGTCATCAGGAGTCCCCACAAAACCCGAAAATGGCAGAAAATGCATATTTTTGGAAAACTTTTTTTTCGCTAAAATGTCGTAAAATGAAAAATTTAAAAAACGGACTTGCTTCAGCAGCACAATACTGGTGCTGTAGTAGTAGGAGATGTCTCAAAACCTCATCAGGAGTCCCCACAAAACCTGAAAATGGCAGAAAATGCATATTTTTGGAAAACTTTTTTTTCGCTAAAATGTCGTAAAATGAAAAATTTAAAAAACAGACTTGCTTCAGCAGCACAATACTGGTGCTGTAGTTGTAGGAGATGTCTCAAAACGTCATCAGGAGTCCCGACAAAACCCGAAAATGGCAGAAAATGCATATTTTAAAAAAAAAGTTTCCGCTAAAATGTCGTAAGGGGGGACCCTTACTCAAAAATGTTCAAAACATTTGGACTTGCTTCAGCAGCACAATACTGGTGCTGTAGTTGTAGGAGATGTCTCAAAACCTCATCAGGAGTCCCGAAAATGGCAGAAAATGCATATTTTTGGAAAACTTTTTTTTCACTAAAATGTCGTAAGGGGGACCCTTACTCAAAAATGTTTGAAAATGTGGACTTGCTTCAGCAGCACAATACTGGTGCTGTAGTTGTAGGAGATGTCTTAAAACGTCACCAGGAGTCCCCACAAAATCCGAAAATGGCAGAAAATGCATATTTTTTGAAAACTTTTTTGTCGCTAAAATGTCGTAAGGGGGGAGGGACCCTTATACAAAAATAAAAAAAACGTACTTGCTTCAGCAGCACAATACTGGTGCTGTAGTTGTAGGAGATGTCTCAAAACGTCATCAGGAGTCCCCACAAAACCCGAAAATGGCAGAAAATGCATATTTTTGGAAAACTTTTTTTTTGCTAAAATGTCGTAAGGGGGGACCCTTACAAAAATTAAAAAACATTTTTTGACTAACTTCAGCAGCACGATACTGGTGCTGTAGTTGTAGGAGATGTCTCAAAACATCATCAGGAGTCCCCACAAAACCCGAAAATGGCAGAAAATGCATATTTGTAAAAACTTTTTTCCTCTAAAATGTCGTATGACTTGTGTCCCATCTGCTATCAGAACAACCCCTGAAAGCAAAATAGTTTTTGTCAGTAAAAAGTGTCCTCAGATGTGTGCTAGAAGGCGACATGTTGCATGCGTGACTTTAGTGGAGCGCTGACATTTTGAGCGTGCTGGAATGTTGCTGCTGGAGATGTAACAGCATTGCATCATCATGTAAATAGAAAACACTCAACAACCATCAATACTGATCTTTCAACAATGC
>NC_084564.2:42481357-42488857 GCF_033978685.3 Nerophis lumbriciformis
TGCAGCTCAACAGTCAGCGCACCAAAGGCTTCCTGTGCGACGTCATCATCGTGGTGCAGAACGCCCTTTTCAGGGCACACAAGAACATTCTGGCGGCCAGCAGCCTCTACTTGAAGTCTTTGGTGGTCCACGACAATCTCATCAACCTCGACCACGAGATGGTGAGTCCCGGGGTCTTCCGGGTGATTCTGGACTACATCTACACAGGACGCCTCACAGAAGGGGACCCCGCCTCTCCCTCTGAGCCCAACCTGGGCGCCGTCTTGGCCGCGGCCAGCTATCTTCAGCTGCTTGACTTAGTGGCTCTGTGCAAAAAGAAGCTGAAAAGGAACGGCAAGTACCCTCCTCGCACTGGGCCTGCCTTCCTCACCTATGCAAAAATGGGGCCTGGTTTGGGTTTAGGCAGTGGAGGTCGGTACAGGGTGTCCACACCTGTCATCCAGCCATGCCCTCCTGGGGGGATTATGAACAGCCACACACCCCGGCCTCCCCCACTCGAGGAGCTGGTTCCCCATCGGCTTGCCATCCATGCTGGTGAGCTGTACGCTCCCACCTCCACTCAAAGCTCCCACATGTTCCCGTCCATGCAGTCGGTTCTGCCGGCCCAGCTTGGCCTACGTTCAGCGCTTCCGGAGAGAAACCGCTCCCCCAACTATGGCCTTGATCTCTCCAAGAAGAGTCCTAACTCCCAGTCCCAGCACACTCTCTCCCAGTCGCATGTGGTCAGCAACCACAATGACGAGGAGCGAGATGGGACCCCGAACGGACGCACCAGTCCCACGAACGCAAGAGCCTTCCCCTCGGAAAAAATGGAGACAACAGATCAGACTCTAACCCCACCACCATTCCCCCATCACAATCATCCACTCGGCCCCCATCTCCCTCACCTCCATCGTTCGAGATCACAGGGTACGGAGCGCTACCCGTGCCCCGCGAGCCCGGACACCCCCACTGAAAACGGGGAGTCCGGGAGAGAGGTGGGTAACATCTATCGCTGGGTGAAACATGAGCCTCTGGCATACACAGGTGAAGACGAGGAGGAAGAAGAGGAGGAGGAGGACGGGGGCGAGAATGGAGAGCGGCGACACAATCACAACAAGATTGGCGAGGAAAGCGAGGGCCCGGACGACAAGAGCGGCTCTGGCACTGAGGAGACGGGCAGCAGCGAAGGTCGCCCATCCCCTTCAGGTCCAATGGGGAGGTTCCACGTGCCGTACGAGCCGGAGAGTTTTGGGGACAACCTGTATGTCTGCATTCCCTGTGACAAGGGCTTTCCAAGCTCAGAGCAGCTCAACGCGCATGTGGAAACGCACACAGAGGAGGAGCTGTATGGCAACTCAGGCGGGGAGCTGGCAAACAGCAACAACAGCAAGAGCATCAACAACAGCACCAATGGCTACGGGGGCTTGAGCAGCACCAACAGTCTGAACAGCCTGTCCCACCTGGAGACAAAGTCCAGTCAAGCTTTGGCTTCGGGGGCCATAGCGGAGATGATCCGGCCATACCGCTGCTCCTCCTGCGAAAAGTCCTACAAAGACCCCGCCACTCTGCGTCAGCACGAGAAAACCCACTGGCTGACCCGGCCGTACCCCTGCAGCATCTGCGGCAAGAAGTTCACGCAGCGCGGAACCATGACTCGCCACATGCGCAGCCACCTGGGCCTCAAGCCTTTCGCCTGCGACTCCTGCGGGATGCGCTTCACCCGCCAGTACCGCCTCACCGAGCACATGCGCATCCACTCCGGGGAGAAGCCTTATGAGTGCCAAGTGTGCGGAGGGAAGTTTGCCCAGCAGCGCAATCTGATCAGTCACATGAAGATGCACAGCAGCGGGGGCTCCGTGGGGGGTCTCGCCACCGAAGGAAAACTGAAGCTGGACTTTGCCGAGGGCATATACCCACTGAGCAAGTACACGGCGGAGCATCTGGGGCTGAAACCGGAGAAGGCCAACGAGCTCCTCATCCAGGCGCAGCAGCAGCTGGTCGCCGACGCCAAGGCCATGGAGAGCCTCTACCCGCTCTCCAAATTAGCTTCCGAGCACCTCGGAGGCCTCGTCCACGACAAGATGGACGGTCTGTGCCAAGTTCTGCCCCCTCCCCAACAAGCTCTCTCTGAGGCCCGCACCATTGACCGCTACTCGCCCAGCTAATAGCACACAGCCCCACGCCAAGGCCGAGCCCCGGATGCCACATGCAGTATTCTGACACCGCGCACCTCAACTGAATCTGCACCCCAGACTGGAGAGACGTCAGTCTGCCGGTGCACGCCAAACTGTGTTGACTGTAAGTGCCTTTCTACGCATCTAACCTTTTGAAGCCTCCTTCCTCGAGGAGCACCGTGCTATCTCTCCTGTGACCAAGGGACACTCGCTTGACAGAAGCACAGTATTTATGTGTGTGTTTGCAGATATTGAGCCAAAGCAACAAATTGAAAACCAAAAAAAAAAAGAAAGAAAGAAAAAAAAAAGCTTATTTATTTTTTTGTATGATGAAATCCAAAGAGAAACCTTTACCCTTAAGCCTGTGTTTATACAAACAAATGCACATAAAGGACAAGATTCAGGGTTTTTGTCCAGATCTTGTAGCAAATAATAAAGTCAACTATTCTGGACTTTAAAAGAATGGGAAGATCCATCCATCCATCCATCCATGCATCCATTTTCTTCCGCTTATCCGAGGATAAGCCCAGACTTCCCTCTCCCCAGCCACTTGGTCCAGCTCCTCCCGGGGGATCCCGAGGCGTTCCCAGGCCAGCCGGGAGACATAGTCTTCCCAACGTGTCCTGGGTCTTCCCCGTGGCCTCCTACCGGTCCGGCATGCCCTAAACACTTCGGGTGGCATCCTGACCAGATGCCCGAACCACCTCATCTGGCTCCTCTCCATGTGGAGGCTTTCCTTTGAGTTCCTTCCGGATGACGGAGCTTCTCACCCTAATCTCTAAGGTGAAGGAAACTCATTTCATCCGCTTGTACCCATGTGCCCCGTGTGGAAGAGTTCAAGTACCTCGGAGTCTTGTTCACGAGTGAGGGAAGAGTGGATGGTGAGATCGGTGCGGCGTCTTCAATAATGCGGACGCCGTATCGATCCGTCGTGGTGAAGAAGGAGCTGAGCCGGAAGGCAAAGCTCTCAATTTACCGGTCGATCTACGTTCCCATCCTCACCTATGGTCGTGAGCTTTGGGTTATGAACCGAAAGGACAAGATCACGGGTACAAGCGGACGAAATGAATGGGACGATCATTTTTTCGGGAAGTATTATAGACAACTCTCCAGCTCCTTCCTCGCAGGTTGCGATGCATTCAAGTCATTTATAGTAAGAGCAGCATGTTTAGAAAAAAAAACGCATACCGTATTTTTCGGAGTATAAGTCGCTCCGGAGTATAAGTCGCACCTGCCGAAAATGCATAATAAAGAAGGAAAAAAAACATATATAAGTCGCATTTTTTGGGGGAAATGTATTTGATAAAAGCCAACAGCAAGAATAGACATTTGAAAGGCAATTTAAAATAAATGAAGAATAGTGAACAACAGGCTGAATAAGTGTACGTTATATGAGGCATAAATAACCAACTGGTATGTTAACGTAACATATTATGGTAAGAGTCATTCAAATAACTATAACATATAGAACATGCTATACAATCTGTCACTCCTAATCGCTAAATCCCATGAAATCTTATACGTCTAGTCCAGGGGTGCTCACACTTTTTCTGCAGGCGAGCTACTTTTCAATTGATCAAGTCGTGGGGATCTACCTCATTCATATATATAATTTATATTTACTTATTTATGAAATATATGTTTTTGTTAATAAGTTAAAGGTGTTTAATGATAATGCAAGCATGTTTAACACACATAGTTAATATTGTTAATACATTAAAGGTGTTTAATGATAATACAAGTATGTTTAATACATATAGTTAATATTGTTAATAAATTAAAGGTGTTTATTGATAATACAAGCATGTTTAACACATATAGTTAATATTGTTAACAAGTTAAAGGTGTTTAAAGATAATGCAAGCATGTTTAACACATATAGTTAATATTGTTAATACATTAAAGGTGTTTAATGATAATACAAGTATGTTTAATACATATAGTTAATATTGTTAATAAATTAATGGTGTTTATTGATAATACAAGTATGTTTAATACATATAGTTAATATTGTTAACAAGTTAAAGGTGTTTAAAGATAATGCAAGCATGTTTAACACATACAGTTAATATTGTTAACAAGTTAAAGGTGTTTAATGATAATACAAGCATGTTTAACACATATAGTTAATATTGTTAACAAGTTAAAGGTGTTTAAAGATAATGCAAGCATGTTTAACACATATAGTTAATATTGTTAACAAGTTAAAGGTGTTTAATGATAATACAAGCATGTTTAATACATATAGTTAATATTATTAATAAGTTAAAGGTGTTTAAAGATAATACAAGCATGTTTAACACATATAGTTAATATTGTTAATAAGTTAAAGGTGTTTAAAGATAATGCAAGCATGTTTAACACATATAGTTAATATTGTTAACAAGTTAAGGTGTTTAAATCAAATCAAATCAAATCAACTTTATTTATAGAGCACATTTAAAATTTACCACAGGGGTAGCCAAAGTGCTGTACAATGAGCAGGTTAAAAGATAAAACGAGTACCGAGCAAACACAACACAACACAAACAGAACACGATAAAAAATAAATAATTAAAATAGAATTAATAAAAACATAAAAACAGGATCACAGCAGGTGTATTATTATTTAAAGATATTACAGGCATGTTTAACACATATAGTTAATATTGTTAATAAGTTAAAGGTGTTTAAAGATAATACAAGCATGTTTAACACATATAGTTAATATTGTTAATAAGTTAAAGGTGTTTAAAGATAATACAAGCATGTTTAACACATATAGTTAATATTGTTAATAAGTTAAAGGTGTTTAAAGATAATACAAGCATGTTTAACACATATAGATTCCTTTCTTTCATGAAGACAAGAATATAAGTTGGTGTATTACCTGATTCTGATGACTTGCAGTGATTGGAATCAGACAGTGGTGCTAAAAACGTCCGCATTTTCGAATGGAGGAGAAAAAAGTCCTCCTTTCTGTCCAATACCACATGAAAGTGGTTGGTTTTTGGCATCTTATTTGTCCAGCTTCCGTACTCCTTTGTATACACTTTACAAGAAATACATTGTCGGCAAACTCCGTAGCTTGCTAGCTTGTGCACGCCAGCTTTCTGAGACTCTTATTTTGGTAGCGCAACTGTGCAACTGTGCAGTCGGTCTTTGGAGTTTTGACGACAGGTACGGCGCCAGAGTCTGTTGAAATAAAGTGTTTCTCGCCTTCCAGTCGGTAATTTTAATGAGCTGGCAGCAGCCAGCGTCATCTCAGAAGACCCTCGGGTGCCGTGAATGTCAATCAAGTGACGAAAGTGACGTCATCGTGAAGATTTATGATCGCTCATTTTTAGGACTATTTTTTTTAATGCCTGGCTGGTGATCGACTGACACACCGTCCACGATCGACCGGTAGCTCGCGATCGACGTAATGAGCACCCCTGGTCTAGTCTCTTACGTGAATGAGATCAATAATATTATAATGTGTTAATCATTTCACACATAAGTCGCTCCTGAGTATAAGTCGCACCCCCGGCCAAACTATGAAAAAAAAACTGCGACTTATAGTCCGAAAAATACGGTATCTTGAAGTCATTTATAGTAAGAGCAGCATGTTTAGAAGAAGAAAAAAAACGCATACCCGACTGGTGAAAAGACAAAAAGCTCTGTCCGTCACACGGGCGTTGCCTTGAGGAACATGTTAGGGTGAGGTCCCGATCAGTAATTGCTCCATTAACGGCAGATTGATGATGAATCCCATCAAGAGCCTGCTACTGTTGACGTGCCAAAGTCAGCGTTTAACACACACACACACACACACACACACACACACACACAAAGTGAGTGTTTAACACACCCGCACGTTATCTTTCCCCACTTCACACACGCTTAGCGAAGCTGCTAATCTGTCAGTGATACGAGCACGGAGCAGGTTGTAGTCCAGCCCAGCTGTTGTTGTGGCGCACTAATAATTAATCTCTGTGAAATCTCACTTTCTTGGGGACAATTCACACACCATGCCCCATTTCATGCCTGCCTTTCCCAGGCCCTGATCCATCCCATGCACCCCCTCCCCCCTCTTCAAGCCCCGGTCAAAAACCACAGAACAATTAAAAGATATATTTTTTTTGTGCATCGGGCGGAAAACAACAAGAGAGCACTTAAAGCTTGCGGGTTTCAATTCCCCCCCTTTTTCCCTTTGAAATGTTTATTCCGTAAAAACATGTTTTTTTTTTGCTGATTATTTTCCACTTTTACTGGTCTCTTTAATTTAGAGCAGAAGTGTCTGACCACTTTAGTGCCGACGTCGACCTCAGAGGGTGAATGTGAAGACTTAAAAGCCATCGAACACACTGTGATGGGTTTTATACGACTTCAAAATGTCCACAATGTGCCAGTTAAGTTGCAAGTTTTTCTTTAAAAAAGTTTTTTTTTAAACAATAAGGGCTTCATTTATGTAACGTGTTGACTATCCTGTCACCTTTTTGGAGTAAAGTAGTGCACATGAAACTGGTGCTTGACTCAGGAACACACACATGCGCACACACACACCCACACACACACACACACACATATTTCTGACCCTCTTGAGACCTCCGAAAAATGCCTCCCTCTTTAGGACCACCCTTTCTAGATATATAAACACACACATGCGTGTACACACACACAAGCACACACACACAAACACACACACACACACACAAGCACACAAACACACACACAAGCACACAAACACACACACACACACACACTCTTGTATTACTTACCTTCTTGAGACCTCTGAAAAATGCCTCCCTCTTTAGCACCACCCTTTCTAGATACTTAAACACACACACACACACACCCAAACACACACACACACACATATATATTTCTTACCTTCTTGAGACCTCCGAAAAATGCCTCCCTCTTTAGGACCACCCTTTCTAGATACTTAAACACACACACACACCCAAACACACACACACACACACACACATATATTTCTTACCTTCTTGAGACCTCCGAAAAATGCCTCCCTCTTTAGGACTACCCTTTCTAGATACTTAAACACACACCCATACACACACACACACACACACACATATATTTCTTACCTTCTTGAGACCTCCGAAAAATGCCTCCCTCTTTAGAACCACCCTTTCTAGATACTTAAACACACACACACACACACACCCAAACACACACACATACACACACACACACACACACACACATATATTTCTTACCTTCTTGAGACCTCCGAAAAATGCCTCCCTCTTTAGGACCAGCCTTTCTAGATACATAAACACACACACACACACCCAAACACACACACCCAAACACACACACACACACACACACACACACACACACACACATATATTTCTTA
>NC_084564.2:42493857-42558857 GCF_033978685.3 Nerophis lumbriciformis
TACACTACTAAGACTATAGTGGACATTAACAGTTAGCTTCTACAGCTGTGATGCCCAAAGTGCGGCACAGGGGCCATCGGTGGTCCCTGACTCCTTTGTCATCGGCTTTAAGCACGTTACCAAAAACAAAAAAATTGAGATTTAATTTGCACCCCTGGTGGTGAAAGCTATCTAAATGAGGGTGGTCCCAAAAAGGAAGGATTTTTCAAATTGACGGCGTGTCGGTTTTAAAAGTGGTCAACATATGAAATAACAAGTGTGTGTAAGAAATTGAAATGTGCCCCTTTGGCCAAAATTGATTATAAATAAATAAATATGTATATAGAGACATACTGTAATAACTAAAGAAAGTAAATTAAAAACAAAACA
The DNA here is from genome assembly GCF_033978685.3 of Nerophis lumbriciformis. Classification (NCBI taxonomy): domain Eukaryota; kingdom Metazoa; phylum Chordata; class Actinopteri; order Syngnathiformes; family Syngnathidae; genus Nerophis; species Nerophis lumbriciformis. Next base: position 42,494,227 of record NC_084564.2, read on the forward strand.
TTAAAAAAATAAAATAATTAAAAGCAGTCTTTTTCTCACACTGTCGACTTTTTTCTTCTAAAATTGGGAACAATTTCTCATATTCTTTCTGCTTCTGTAATATTGCAATATGTTGTTGGAAAATTATGACTTTTTTAATGTAAAATTATTACTTTTTAATGCAAAATTCAGACTTTTGTCACAATGTGGCCGATTGTTTTGTTGCTCTTGTAAAATGGTGACATTTGTTTGAGTAAAATGATGACTTTTGTCATCATTTTGCTCTGCAAAATTCCGATTGTTATTACAATATTGCCAAAATTCTAAAGTTCCCTACAAAATTGTGACTTTTGTCGGGTAAAATGACGACCCTTTTCATAAAATTGCTTTTCTTGTAAGCTTTTCTGTAACATTGCAATATTTTCTCGTGAAGTTGTTACTTTTTTTTATGTACAATTATGATTTTTTTAATGCAAAAATGGCAAATTCTGACTTTTATCACAATATTGCCAATTTTTTTTTTGTTGTTCTTGTAAAACACTGACATTTTTGGAGTAAAATTATGACTTTTTTGTCATAATTTCTGCCAAGTCAAATTTTTAATTTTCCTCATAAAACTGTGACTTTTGTGGAGTAAAATTACGACCCTTTTCATAAAATTGCCAAAATGTTAAGCTTTTCTTGTACGCTTTTCTGTAACATTGCAATATTTTCTTGTGAAATTATTATGCAAAAGGACAAATTCTGACTTTTATCACAATATTGCCAATTTTTTTTGTTGTTCTTGTAAAACACTGACATTTTTGGAGTAAAATTATGACTTTTTTGTCATAATTTCTGCCAAGTCAAATTTTAAATTTTCCTCATAAAACTGTGACTTTTGTGGAGTAAAATTACGACCCTTTTCATAAAATTGCCAAAATCTTAAGCTATTCTTGTAAGCTTTTCTGTAACATTGCAATATTTTCTCGTGAAATTAATACTTTTTGTATGTAAAATTATGATTTTTTTAATGCAAAAATGCCCAATTATGACTTTTATCACAATATTGCAATTTCTTTTTTCTTGTATAATGGTGACATTTTTGGAGTAAAATTATGACTTTTTTGTCATAATTTTTGCCAAGTCAAATTTGAAAGTTTCCCTATAAAATTGTGACTTTTGTCGAATAAAATTCGACCCTTTTCATAAAATTGCCAAAATGTTAAGCTTTTCCTGTACGCTTTTCTGTAACATTGCAATATTTTCTCGTGAAATTAATACTTTTTGTATGTAAAATTATGACTTTTTTATTGTAAAAATGCCAAATTCTGACTTTTATCACAATATTGCAAATTTGTTTTGTTCTTGTAAAATAGTGACATTTTTTGAGTAAAATTATGACTTTTTTGTCATAATTTTTGCCAAGTCAAATTTGAAAGTTTCCTTATAAAATTGTGACTTTTGTCGAATAAAATTCAACCCTTTTCATAAAATTGCCAAAATGTTAAGCTTTTCTTGTAAGCTTTTCTGTAACATTGCAATATTTTCTCGTGAAATTATTACTTTTTGTATTTAAAATTATTACTTTTTTAATGCAAAATGGCAAATTCTGACTTTTATCACAATATTGCAAAAAAAAATTTTTCTTGTAAAATGGTGACATTTTTGGAGTAAAATTATGACTTTTTTGTCATAATTTTTGCCAAGTCAAATTTGAAAGTTTCCTTATAAAATTGTGACTTTTGTCGAATAAAATTTGATCCTTTTCATAAAATTGCCAAAATGTTAAGCTTTTCCTGTAAGCTTTTCTGTAACATTGCAATATTTTCTTGTGAAATTAATACTTTTTGTATGTAAAATTATGACTTTTTTAATGCAAAAATGCCCAATTATGACTTTTATCACAATATTGCAATTTTTTCCCCTTGTATAATGGTGACATTTTTGGAATAAAATTATGACTTTTTTGTCATAATTTTTGCCAAGTAAAATTTTAAAGTTTCCTTATAAAATTGTGACTTTTGTCGAGTAAAATTCGACACTTTTCATAAAATTGCCAAAATGTTGAGTTTTTCCTGTACGCTTTTCTGTAACATTGCAATATTTTCTGGTGAAATTAATACTTTTTGTATGTAAAATTATGACTTTTTTAATGCAAAAATGCCAAATTCTGACTTTTATCACAATATTGCAATTTTTTTTTTCTTGTAAAATGGTGACATTTTTTGAGTAAAATTATGACTTTTTTGTCATAATTTTTGCCAAGTCAAATTTGAAAGTTTCCTTATAAAATTGTGACTTTTGTCGAATAAAATTCAACCCTTTTCATAAAATTGCCAAAATGTTAAGCTTTTCTTGTAAGCTTTTCTGTAACATTGCAATATTTTCTCGTGAAATTATTACTTTTTGTATTTAAAATTATTACTTTTTTAATGCAAAATGGCAAATTCTGACTTTTATCACAATATTGCAAAAAAAAAATTTTTCTTGTAAAATGGTGACATTTTTGGAGTAAAATTATGACTTTTTTGTCATAATTTTTGCCAAGTCAAATTTGAAAGTTTCCTTATAAAATTGTGACTTTTGTCGAATAAAATTTGATCCTTTTCATAAAATTGCCAAAATGTTAAGCTTTTCCTGTAAGCTTTTCTGTAACATTGCAATATTTTCTTGTGAAATTAATACTTTTTGTATGTAAAATTATGACTTTTTTAATGCAAAAATGCCCAATTATGACTTTTATCACAATATTGCAATTTTTTTCCCTTGTATAATGGTGACATTTTTGGAATAAAATTATGACTTTTTTGTCATAATTTTTGCCAAGTAAAATTTTAAAGTTTCCTTATAAAATTGTGACTTTTGTCGAGTAAAATTCGACACTTTTCATAAAATTGCCAAAATGTTGAGTTTTTTCTGTACGCTTTTCTGTAACATTGCAATATTTTCTGGTGAAATTAATACTTTTTGTATGTAAAATTATGACTTTTTTAATGCAAAAATGCCAAATTCTGACTTTTATCACAATATTGCAATTTTTTTTTTCTTGTAAAATGGTGACATTTTTGGAGTAAAATTATGACTTTTTTGTCATCATTTTTGCCAAGTCAAATTTGAAAGTTTCCTTATAAAATTGTGACTTTTGTCGAATAAAATTCGACACTTTTCATAAAATTGCCAAAATGTTAAGCTTTTCCTGTACGCTTTTCTGTAACATTGCACTATTTTCTCGTGAAATGATTATGCAAAAGGACAAATTCTGACTTTTATCACAATATTGCCAATTTTTTTTTGTTGTTCTTGTAAAACACTGACATTTTTGGAGTAAAATTATGACTTTTTTGTCATAATTTCTGCCAAGTCAAATTTTTAATTTTCCTCATAAAACTGTGACTTTTGTGGAGTAAAATTACGACCCTTTTCATAAAATTGCCAAAATCTTAAGCTTTTCTTGTAAGCTTTTCTGTAACATTGCAATATTTTCTCGTGAAATTAATACTTTTTGTATGTAAAATTATGACTTTTTTAATGCAAAAATAGCAAATTCTGTCTTTTATCACAATATTGCCAATTTTGTTGTTGTTCTTGTAAAACAGTGACATTTTTGGAGTAAAATTATGACTTTTTTGTCATAATTTTTGCCAAGTCAAATTTGAAAGTTTCCTTATAAAATTGTGACTTTTGTCGAATAAAATTCGACCCTTTTCATAAAATTGCCAAAATGTTAAGCTTCTCCTGTACGCTTTTCTGTAACATTGCAATATTTTCTCGTGAAATTATTATGCACAAGGACAAATTCTGACTTTTATCACAATATTGCCAATTTTTTTTGTTGTTCTTGTAAAACTGACATTTTAGGATTAAAATTATGACTTTTTTGTCATAATTTCTGCCAAGTCAAATTTTAAATTTTCCTCATAAAACTGTGACTTTTGTGGAGTAAAATTACGACCCTTTTTATAAAATTGCCAAAATCTTAAGCTTTTCTTGTAAGCTTTTCTGTAACATTGCAATATTTTCTCGTGAAATTAATACTTTTTGTATGTAAAATTATGACTTTTTTAATGCAAAAATGGCAAATTCTAACTTTTATCACAATATTGCCATTTTTTTTTTGTTCTTGTAAAACTGACACTTTTGGAGTAAAATTATGACTTTTTTGTCATAATTTTTGCCAAGTCAAATTTGAAAGTTTCCTTATAAAATTGTGACTTTTGTCGAATAAAATTCAACCCTTTTCATAAAATTGCCAAAATGTTGTATGTTGTAACATTGCAATATTTTCTCGTGAAATTAATACTTTTTGTATGTAAAATTATGACTTTTTTATTGCAAAAATGCCAAATTCTGACTTTTATCACAATATTGCAAAAAAAATTGTGACTTTTGTCGAATAAAATTCAACCCTTTTCATAAAATTGCCAAAATGTTGTATGTTGTAACATTGCAATATTTTCTCGTGAAATTAATACTTTTTGTATGTAAAATTATGACTTTTTTATTGCAAAAATGCCAAATTCTGACTTTTATCACAATATTGCAAAAAAAAAAATTTTCTTGTAAAATGGTGACATTTTTGTAGTAAAATTATGACTTTTTTGTCATAATTTTTGCCAAGTCAAATTTGAAAGTTTCCTTATAAAATTGTGACTGTCGAATAAAATTCGACCCTTTTCATAAAATTGCCAAAATGTTAAGCTTTTCCTGTACGCTTTTCTGTAACATTGCAATATTTTCTCTTGAAATTAATACTTTTTGTATGTAAAATTATGACTTTTTTTAATGCAAAAATGGCAAATTATGACTTTTATCACAATATTTCAAAAAAAAATGTTTTCTTGTAAAATGGTGACATTTTTGGAGTAAAATTATGACTTTTTTGTCATAATTTTTGCCAAGTCAAATTTGAAAGTTTCCTTATAAAATTGTGACTTTTGTCGAATAAAATTCAACCCTTTTCATAAAATTGCCAAAATGTTAAGCTTTTCCTGTACGCTTTTCTGTAACATTGCAATATTTTCTCGTGAAATTAATACTTTTTGTATGTAAAATTATGACTTTTTTAATGCAAAAATGGCAAATTCTGACTTTTATCACAATATTGCCAATTTTTTTTTGTTCTTGTAAAACTGTGACATTTTTGGAGTAAAATTATGACTTTTTTGTCATAATTTTTGCCAAGTAAAATTTTAAAGTTTCCTTATAAAATTGTGACTTTTATCACAATATTGCCGTTTTGTTGTTGTTGTTCTTGTAAAACACTGACTGAAAATTATGACCTTTTTGTCATAATTTCTGCCAAGTCAAATTTTTTATTTTCCTCATAAAACTGTGACTTTTGTGGAGTAAAATTACGACCCTTTTCATAAAATTGCCAAAATCTTAAGCTTTTCTTGTAAGCTTTTCTGTAACATTGCAATATTTTCTCGTGAAATTAATACTTTTTGTATGTAAAATTATGACTTTCTTAATGCAAAAATGGCAAATTCTGACTTTTATCACAATATTGCCAAATTTTTTTGGTTCTTGTAAAACTGTGACATTTTTGGAGTAAAATTATGACTTTTTTGTCATAATTTTTGCCAAGTAAAATTTTAAAGTTTCCTTATAAAATTGTGACTTTTGTCGAGTAAAATGACGACTCTTTTCATAAAATTGACACAATTTGGAGCTTGTCTTTTAAAAATGCGACTGTTATTCAGTAAAATTCCAACTTTTATCATAATATCGCACAAATGTTCCGTTTTTCTTGTAACGTTTTGAAAATGACGCCTTTTATTATAATACTGCAAAAATTCCAAGTTTTTCTTGTGAAATTGTGACCTTTTTCTTGTGAAATTCCAACTCATTTTCCACAACAATTTTTTTTTATATGTGCATATTAAGTATATATTATTAATGTTGTAAATACAAATCTTTATATATCTAGAAAGGCTGGCCTTGAAGAGATAGGCATTTTTCAGAGATCTCAAGAAGGTAACAAATACACGAATGTGTGTGTGTGTGTGTGTGTGCAGGGCAGGATGTGTGTGTAGCAGGCCCAGGCAGATTGGAGAGGAGAGGTTCTGGGCCGAGCACAGCAGGGTGGACCTGAGCCATTGTCTGGCTATGAAAGCTTGCTCATACTTTTAAAATGCTCCATTCACAAAACAAGTCAGCGGTATCTCCTCTTTTCCTTCCCTTCTCGGCTCGGCTCGCTCGCAATAAACTCCTGCTCGGTGTCACCACCACCACGCATGTAATGGAGGACATTTCAATTCATCTTTCTGGGTTTCCCCCCCCCAATTCTAAACAATCCCTCCAGGATTTCGCAGGCTTTTTTATTGTGTTAAAGTTACGGCCTAAATTTCATCAAGTTGCGGCAAAAGTTGTGATTTTCTGAGGCTTTTTTTTCAATTAAATAAATCAAATTTGTAACCGGTGCTAAGTGTTCCTAACATTCCTACAACGTACAGGAATTGAAGCAAAATAAATGGGAAACAAATACTGTAATGATGTTTTACTCTACACGGACTTCAAAGTAGACACTAAACGGCGGTCGAAGCTCTTTGTCAAGTTTCTGTACCCTTTTAAATAATCAAACTAATCATTTTATGAATTGATACAAATTGCTGAAAGAAAAACTGCCAAAAGCTTCCTTATTGTCCGCTGCCTGTTGTGTCGTTTGATTGACTGATTGAGACTTGTATTAGTAGATTGCACATTACAGTACATATTCCGTACAATTGACCACTAAATGGTAAAGTTTTTCAACTTGTTTAAGTCGGGGGGTCCACGTTAATCAATTTATGGTACAAAGTCCACAAGTTGCAGACATTCTATGTGTATGTTTTACGCTTGAAAGGTGTTTGTCCATCTTAAACATTCAGGTATGTTGCAACGAGGATTGTCCTGATACCATATATACCGTATTTTCCGCACCATAAGCCGCCCTGGGTTATAAGCCGCGCCTTCAATGAACGGCATATTTCAAAACCTTGTCCACCTATAAGCCGCCCCGTGTTATAAGCCGCATCTAACTGCGCTAAAGGGAATGTCAAAAAAACAGTCAGATAGGTCAGTCAAACTTTAATAATATATTAAAAACCAGCGTGATGTGGGCGCGCATGGAGTCGTATATCAACATGGACGGAGCTGCGTGAAAAAAGCCACCCGGCCTCTTCGCGTAAACTTACCTTAACCACTCGCTCGTCTTTTCTTCATCCAGCCATCCCTTCGAGTTAGCTTTTATGATGACGCCGGCTGGAAAGGTCTCTTTTGGCAAGGTCTTCCTTTTGAATATCACCATGGGTGTAAGTTTCTGGCCATTAGCATGGCAAGCTAGAACCACAGTGAAGGATGACTTCTCATTCCCTGTGGTGCGAATATTCACCGTACGTGCTCCCGTTGTATCCACAGTGCGGTTCACAGGAATATCAGTTGCTGTGAAATAGTAATCCGTGTGCGGATGGAGAGATTGCGTCTTTTCATGAACCGGATCCTTGTCGTTTAGTAGGAGCCATTTTGTGGTCTTTACAGATGTAAACACACAAAGGAAATGAAACGTACGGTGATATCCGCGCGCTTTTTCTTCTTCTACGCGGGCGGGTGGTTGCTTACAGTAGAAGAAGAAGCGCTTCCTGTTCTATGGGGGCGGGTGCTTACCTTGGCGGTTGCTTGCGTAGAAGAAGAAGCACTTCCTCTTCTACGGGGAAAAAAGATGGCGGCTGTTTACCGAAGTTGCGAGACCGAAACTTTATGAAAATGAATCTTAATATTTATCCATATATAAAGCGCACCGGGTTATAAGCCGCACTGTCAGCTTTTGAGTAAATTTGTGGTTTTTAGGTGCGCCTTATAGTGCGGTAAATACATATATACACACATTAGGGTTGTCCCAATACCAATATTTTGGTACCAGTACCGGTACCAAAATGTATTTCGATACTTTCCAATACTAAATTAGTTGGCTTGCAATTTCGTTGTACAATGTACAATGACAATAAAGATATATTCTATTTTTTCCAATACTTTTCTAAATAAAGGGAACCACAAAAAATGGCATCATTGTCTTTATTTCAACAAAAAAAATCTTAGTGTACATGAAACATATGTTTATTATTGCAATTTAGTCCTTAAATAAAATAGTGAACATACTAGACGACTTGTCCTTTAGTAGTAAGTAAACAAACAAAGACTCCTAATTAGTCTGCAGTAACATATTGTGTCATCATTTTTGCCAAGTAAAATTTCAAAGTTTCCTTATAAAATTGTGACTTTTGTCGAGTAAAACGACGACTCTTTTCATAAAATTGACACAATTTGGAGATTGTCTTTTAAAATTGCGACTGTTATTCAGTAAAATTCCGACTTTTATCATAACATCGCACAAATGTTCCGTTTTTTCTTGCAACGTTTTGACTTGCGTCGAGTAAAATGACGCCTTTTTATTACAATACTGCAAAAATTCTCAGTTTTTCTTGGACTAAATGGACTAAAACTGGCGGCAAGAACATGCCCTTTGACTTTTTACAAGGGATGTAACAATACACGGTAGAATGATAATTCGCGATACAATTCCAGACGGCAATATCATTTTTATAATTACCGAAAAAACGTCATTCTTTAATGCACTTTAGGCGTGCGTTTAAGAGCGCACTGCTCTGTTTAGATGGAGACAGGTGTGGACAATATTGAAGACGGACGATTGAGAAAACTATTTGATGTTCTGCAGCAGGCGATGTGTCGTGAGCGTTGTCACAACTTGTTTGTAAAGTCTTTTTTTTTAATTGAATTGAATTATATTTATATAGCACTTTTCTCTAGTGACTCTGTCTCCGCTCGGGATGGTCTCCTGCTGGCCCCACTATGGACTGGACTCTCACTAATATGTTAGATCAACTATGGACTGGACTCTCACAATATTACGTTAGATCCACTATGGACTGGACTCTCACACTATTATATTAGATCCACTATGGACTGGACTCTCACTATTATGTTAGATCCACTATAGACTGGACTCTCACAATATTATGTTAGATCCACTATGGACTGGACTCTCACACTATTATGTTAGATCCACTATGGACTGGACTCTCACTATTATGTTAGATCCACTATGGACTGGACTCTCACACTATTATGTTAGATCCACTATGGCATGGACTCTCACTAATATGTTAGATCAACTATGGACTGGACTCTCACAATATTACGTTAGATCCACTATGGACTGGACTCTCACACTATTATATTAGATCCACTATGGACTGGACTCTCACTATTATGTTAGATCCACTATAGACTGGACTCTCACAATATTATGTTAGATCCACTATGGACTGGACTCTCACACTATTATGTTAGATCCACTATGGACTGGACTCTCACACTATTATGTTAGATCCACTATGGACTGGACTCTCACTATTATGTTAGATCCACTATGGACTGGACTCTCAAAATATTATGTTAGATCCACTATGGACTGGACTCTCACTATTATGTTAGATCCACTATGGACTGGACACTCACACTATTATGTTAGATCCACTATGGACTGGACTCTCACTATTATGTTAGATCCACTATGGACTGGACTCTCAAAATATTATGTTAGATCCACTATGGACTGGACTCTCACCATTATGTTAGATCCACTATGGACTGGACTCTCACACTATTATATTAGATCCACTATGGACTGGACTCTCACTATTATGTTAGATCCACTATGGACTGGACTCTCACTATTATGTTAGATCCACTATGGACTGGACTCTCACACTATTATATTAGATCCACTATGGACTGGACTCTCACTATTATGTTAGATCCACTATGGACTGGACTCTCACACTATTATGTTAGATCCACTATGGACTGGACTCTCACACTATTATATTAGATCCACTATGGACTGGACTCTCACAATATTATGTCAGACCCACTCGACATCCATTGCTTTCGGTCTCCCCTAGAGGGGGGGGGATTACCCACATATGCGGTCCTCTCCAAGGTTTCTCATAGTCATTCACATCGACGTCCCACTGGGGTGAGTTTTTCCTTGCCCTTATGTGGGCTTTGTACCGAGGATGTCGTTGTGGCTTGTGCAGCCCTTTGAGACACTTGTGATTTAGGGCTATATAAATAAAGATTGATTGATTGATTGATTGATATTATGTTAGATCCACTATGGACTGGACTCTCACACTATTATGTTAGATCCACTATGGACTGGACTCTCACTATTATGTTAGATCCACTATGGACTGGACTCTCACTAATATGTTAGATCAACTATGGACTGGACTCTCACAATATTACGTTGGATCCACTATGGACTGGACTCTCACAATATTACGTTGGATCCACTATGGACTGGACTCTCACACTATTATGTTAGATCCACTATGGACTGGACTCTCACACTATTATGTTAGATCCACTATGGACTGGACTCACACTATTATGTTAGATCCACTATGGCATGGACTCTCACTATTATGTTAGATCCACTATGGACTGGACACTCACACTATTATGTTAGATCCACTATGGACTGGACTCTCACACTATTATGTTAGATCCACTATGGACTGGACTGTTACTATTATGTTGGATCCACTATGGACTGGACTCTCACACTATTATATTAGATCCACTATGGACTGGACTCTCACTATTATGTTAGATCCACTATGGACTGGACTCTCACACTATTATATTAGATCCACTATGGACTGGACAGACTTTTATACACAAGGGTTTAATCTCTCTCCTGTGTTAGTTTGAAGCCGAAACGACAAACGCGCTCAGAGGAGATAGTTTTTGAAGGAAGGTGACCGGATTTTACAAAAAAATTTGTTTTGAAGGGGGAATAGCAAACTTCCTGTATATTTTTGTTGGGGGTTGTCAATTTATGAAATGTAGGTCTAAGTGAGACCTACATAGAGGTTTTTGTTTCATGTCTCTCCGACCTTCCCAGTGGGAGTTACAGGCAGTTTTGTCATTTTTTTCTTCCGAGGAGCAGTTTTTTCTCCGTTTTATTCAAAAATTGCTCTAGAGCGCAATTTTATGATTTGGGGTTAGGTTTTTTTTTATTAGATCGCAATTTTTGCCAGTCCTGATGTGTGTGTTCAGTTTGGTGAGTTTTGAAGCATGTTAAGGGGGTCAAATTACAGCTCAAAAAGGCAAAAGTGACTGTTTTTAGTACTTTTTTTGTCTTGAAGGGGGAATTGCCAACTTCCTGTTGATTTTTGCCCGAGAATATACAATTATAAAAACTAGGTCTAAGTCAGACCTACATAGAGGTTTTTGTTTCATGTCTCTCCGACCTTCTTAGTGGGAGTTACAGGCAGTCTAGTTTTTTTTTTCCTAGGGGGCGCTAGAGCGCAATTTTGAGTTTTGCTGTTCGGTTTTTTTTATCAAAAGGCAATTTTCGCAGGTCCTGACGTGGGAGTCCTTACACAATGGGCCATGCGGGCCCTAATAAAACCTTAGAATTTCAATAGGTCCTTATGTCCCATTGCATAAGGACTCCCTTTGGGAGTCCTTATGCAATGGGCCATGCGGGCCCTAATTACAACACGACAACACAACAGACCAACAGCAGTCATACCATAACAGGTCAAAAATAAGTTAAAATGATTAAATAATAATTCAATTTAAAAGCAAGTGCATTTCCCAAGAAAACTGATTTCTCGATCTTTTTAAAATGGACTTAAACTCCCCCAAAGTGATCAATTGTGATCATCAATGCAAGACACAACCATGGAGAAGTCAAAAGGACCTGGCCGAGCTTTTTTCGGTCGATAAGAATACATTTTAAAAAAATAGTTTGTGTTTTTATCGCCATACATGTTGCAAAGATCTGATATCTGATAAGTTTTTGGCTTTAAAAGGACTTAAATGACTATGCAACTAACCCTGTTAGCGTGGTAATAGTGTTTATATAGTGTTTTTCATGTTTTTATTTCTATTGAAATTTTGTATTATATATTCTAACCTTCTATTTTATTTTATTTATATTTTTTTATTTTATTTTTATTTTATTTTTTTAATACTTTGAGATTTTAACAAATGTAAAGTGCGTTACAAACGTAATTCATTATTATTATTATTATTATTATTATTAATCATTAAGAGAAAAAAAAAACATTTATTGTCTGGTGATTATTTTTTTACGAGACCTAAAATTTAAGCCGCTGTCCGATTACGTCGTGCTGTTTTTATAGTGGGAATAATAGTATAATAATAATAATAAGTATGCTCACACAACAATGGAGTCATCTTGGTGCACCTGTGAACACCCTTCAGTGGAAACTAATCTTAAAAGTATTCAATCAACCAAAGTTGACTTATATAGCCCTAAATCACGAGTGTCTCAAAGGGCTGCACAAGCCACAACGAAAATTCTTCGAGCTCTGCACTTTTGAGGAGCACATTGTGGTGCTTTTTTTCTTGAGTACCGTAGTTTTCGGAGTATAAGTCGCACTGGAGTATAAGTCGCAGAGGTGGGACCAAGTCATTGTTTTGCAAGTCACAAGTAAGTCTCAAGTCTTTGCCCTCAAGTCCGAGTCAAGTCCCGAGTCAAGTCCAAAGTCAAGACTGGAAAGTCTCAAGTCAAGTCCTAAGTCCTGCATTTTGAGTTTCGAGTCCTTTCAAGTCCTTTTAACCACAGACTAATATATTAACACAGATTGTGTATGCTTTTCAAACGCTGTATTTATTTATTAAAACAAGTGCATTTTAAATTGCAGGAAAGAAAATTGTGCTGACATTGCACTTTATAATAGCACTATTAACCAGTCATTTTAAACATGAACTCATTCCTTTACAGAACAAACACATTGAAAAATAAAGTGCAAATGTACTTATTTGTACAAAAGTGTTAACATTGAAAAAACATGACATATACGTGAACATAACAAAAAAGTTGTACTTTTTATATGTCAGGGCCCTATGCTGCATTGCATTTGCAAAAGACCAAATTAGCCAAGAGTCTGTCAGTCATTTGTGCACGATGGGGGCGTAGTATGATGCCACCATGGCTGAAAACTCGCTCCACTGGAGCACTGGAGGCAGGCACTGCCAAGACTCTCATGGCCACTCGGAACAGTGAAGGAAGAGTCTTCATGTTCAATGCCCAGAACAAAAGGGGGGAGAGAGTTGTTTTGGGTTGGTGCACTACTTGTAAGTGTATCTTGTGTTTTTTATGTTGATTTGATTAAAAAAAGAAAAGAAAAAAAAATTATTTCTTGTGCGGCCCGATACCAATCGATCCACGGACCAGTACCGGGCCGCGGCCCGGTGGTTGGGGACCACTGAGGTAAACAACCAACAGTATGTCAGAAAGCTAGCTAAAACGGTACACATATTCATAATATAGTATACATTTTAACTGACCTTTATTTTCCTATTTTTGTCTTTTTTTAGGTGGCTAAAATATGCGGTGCTGCTGACCGCCGTCTAACGTTACGTGTGATATATTGACTAACGTAACCCTGCTTAAAAAAAATCACTGAACAAAAAGTATGAATAAGGTAGTGAACTGCAACAGATTCCCGTGTTTGCAATAACGTTATAACGTTAGCAGTGAGTTTACAGCCTCACTGATTTAACTACACAGCAAATAAAAGTCACGTTACTTAGCCAATAAACGTTATCTTACATTCAAAACTTACCGTTCTTTGTGCAACTTCAAATGCCGGACGAAGTTGGAAGTTGTTGCCTCTCCATCAGTCATTTTCGAACCGCATGTGTTGCATACTGCAAACCGTTTTGTGTCGACCACCTCGTAATTTTTATACCCAAACGAAATTATTTTAGGTATCATTTTTTGTTGACTGGCGTGTGGTTTGGACATGTCTTCTTCGTTGGTTGTCCTGCAATTTGATTGGATGAATGCTGTGTGATGAAAACAAAGTAGATCTAATTTGATTGGCTGTTGTACTGAGAGCACACCAGCTGACACACGCAACGCTGATAGACAAGTACACAATGAAAAATACGGAGCGCTCCCGAATAACTTTTTCATCTTTGGGTTTTGGGGAAAGTAGCAAGTCATGTCAAGTCATGTCAATTCAAAAGGCTCAAGTCCAAGTGAAGTCACAAGTCATTGATGTTAAAGTCGAAGTCGAGTTGCAAGTCTTTTTACATTTTGTCAAGTCGAGTCTAAAGTCATCAAATTCATGACTCGAGTCTGACTCGAGTCCAAGTCATGTGACTCGAGTCCACACCTCTGCTAAATCCCATGAAATCTTATACGTCTAGTCTCTTACGTGAATGAGATCAATAATATTATAATGTGTTCATCATTTCACACATAAGTCGCTCCTGAGTATAAGTCGCACCCCCGGCCAAACTATGAAAAAAAAACTGCCACTTATAGTCCGAAAAATACGGTACAGTCCCCTAAAAGTGCCAGAGTTTCCCTCCCGGCCGTCTCCTGCAATTCCTCCTGACCTTCCACTCCACATAACCTCCCTCGTCCTGATCCACTTACTTCCAGCTGCTTCTCATGCTGAAGAAGACACTTGTCTAAATGTTTACACCCGGGCTACTTTCTTTTTTCTCCCAGCCCTGATCCATTTCCAAAAAAGCCAAACCCCGCCGCTGACCTCCGCCGTGTGATCGTTACCCTCGGCCCAGGAGAGGCCTCGCCAAGGAGATGGACGACAGTGTTGTGGAAGAAATGTCGGAGAAAGATGCCAGCAGAGTAAACATGTATGAGATTGCACAATCGAGCAGCCGAGCCGTGCGCCCGGATGACGGGAACACAAGCAAGAGAAGGGGGGAAAAAAAGCAAAGCATACAGAGCATGATCCTTAGCTCAGCTTTTACTTGAAGCTTCCATACCTTCTGGAAATGATGCGGCCCAACTCAGACATCTTGGAACCTCGAACAGCCGAATTCTGGTCACTGAATCTTTAATGAGAAGATGTTCTGTACAACCAAAAGCGAGAGTTGTGTCCGGGTGCTTGGAAGTAAGTCGGATCCGTTTCCAGTGGGGGTTGGTCTCCGCCAGGGCTGCGCTCTGTCACCTGTCCTGTTTGCGATTTTCATGGACAGGATTTCTAGGCTCCTCTCTGAGATGTGTTTTGTGGACTTGGAGAAGGCATTCGACCGTGTCCCTCGGGAAGTCCTGTGGGGAGTGCTCAGAGAGTACGGGGTATCGGACTGTCTGATTGTGGCAGTCCGCTCCCTGTATGATCAGTGCCAGAGCTTGGTCCGCATTGCCGGTAGTAAGTCGGACACGTTTCCAGTGAGGGTTGGACTCCGCCAAGGCTGCCCTTTGTCACCGATTCTGTTCATAACTTTTATGGACAGAATTCCTAGGCGCAGTCAAGGCGTTGAGGGGATCCGGTTTGGTGGCTGCAGGATTAGGTCTCTGCTTTTTGCAGATGATGTGGTCCTGATGGCTTCATCTGGCCAGGATCTTCAGCTCTCACTGGATCGGTTCGCAGCTGAGTGTGAAGCGACTGGGATGAGAATCAGCACCTCCAAGTCCGAGTCCATGGTTCTCGCCCGGAAAAGGGTGGAGTGCCATCTCCGGGTTGGGGAGGAGATCTTGCCCCAAGTGGAGGAGTTCAAGTACCTCGGAGTCTTGTTCACGAGTGGGGGAAGAGTGGATGGTGAGATCGACAGGCGGATCGGTGCGGCGTCTTCAGTAATGCGGACGCTGTATCGATCCGTTGTGGTGAAGAAGGAGCTGAGCCGGAAGGCAAAGCTCTCAATTTACCGGTCGATCTACGTTCCCATCCTCACCTATGGTCATGAGCTTTGGGTTATGACCGAAAGGACAAGATCACGGGTACAAGCGGCCGAAATGAGTTTCCTCCGCCGGGTGGCGGGGCTCTCCCTTAGAGATAGGGTGAGAAGCTCTGCCATCCGGGAGGAGCTCAAAGTAAAGCCGCTGCTCCTCCACATCGAGAGGAGCCAGATGAGGTGGTTCGGGCATCTGGTCAGGATGCCACCTGAACGCCTCCCTAGGGAGGTGTTTAGGGCACGTCCCACCGGTAGGAGGCCGCGGGGAAGACCCAGGACACGTTGGGAAGACTATGTCTCCCGGCTGGCCTGGGAACGCCTCGGGGTCCCACAGGAAGAGCTGGACGAAGTGGCTGGGGAGAGGGAAGTCTGGGCTTCCCTGCTTAAGCTGCTGCCCCCGCGACCCGACCTCGGATAAGCAGAAGAAGATGGATGGATGGATGGATGGATGGATTTCTAGGCAGAGTCGTGGCCATGGCGGAGAGGGTATACGTCTTTGGGGGCTAAAGGTTGCGTCACTGCTGTTTGCAGATGATGTGGTCCTGTTGGCATCTTCGGTTCGTGACCTTCAGCTCTCACTGGATCGGTTCGCAGCAGAGCGTTCGGCAGCTGGAATGAGGATCAGCATCTCCAAATCTGAGGCCATGGTTCTCAGCAGGAAACCGATGGCTTGTACAGTCCAGGTAGAGACGAGACTCTGTCCCAGGTGGAGGAGTTGAAGTATCGGTTCGCAGCAGAGTGTTCGGCGGCGGGAATGAGGATCAGCATCTCCAAATCTGAGGCCATGGTTCTCAGCAGGAAACCGATGGCTTGAACAGTCCAGGTAGAGACGAGACTCTGTCCCAGGTGGAGGAGTTGAAGTATCGGTTCGCAGCAGAGTGTTCGGCGGCGGGAATGAGGATCAGCATCTCCAAATCTGAGGCCATGGTTCTCAGCAGGAAACCGATGGCTTGTACAGTCCAGGTAGAGACGAGACTCTGTCCCAGGTGGAGGAGTTGAAGTATCGGTTCGCAGCAGAGTGTTCGGCGGCGGGAATGAGGATCAGCATCTCCAAATCTGAGGCCATGGTTCTCAGCAGGAAACCGATGGCTTGAACAGTCCAGGTAGAGACGAGACTCTGTCCCAGGTGGAGGAGTTGAAGTATCGGTTCGCAGCAGAGTGTTTGGCGGCTGTAATGAGGATCAGCATCTCCAAATCTGGGGCCATGGTTCTCAGCAGGAAACCGATGGCTTGTACAGTCCAGGTAGAGGACGAGACTCTGTCCCATGTGGAGGAGTTGAAGTATCGGTTCGCAGCAGAGTGTTCGGCGGCTGGAATGAGGATCAGCATCTCCAAATCTGAGGCCATGGTTCTCAGCAGGAAACCGATGGCTTGTACAGTCCAGGTAGAGACGAGACTCTGTCCCAGGTGGAGGAGTTGAAGTATCGGTTCGCAGCAGAGTGTTCGGCGGCGGGAATGAGGATCAGCATCTACAAACATGAGGCCATGGTTCTCAGCAGGAAACCGATGGCTTGTACAGTCCAGGTAGAGAACGAGACTCTGTTCCAGGTGGAGGAGTTGAAGTATCTCGTTGTCTTGTTCACGAGTGAGGGAAACATGGAGAAGGAAATCAGCCGTAAAACCGGAGCAGCTGGGGAAGTATTGCAGTCTCTCTGCCGCACTGTTGTGACCAAACGAGAGTTGAGTCAGAAGGCAAAGCTCTGACTCATTCCTACTCTCACCTATGGTCATGAAGTGTGGGTCATGACCGAAAGAATAAGATTGCAGATACAAACGACCGAAATGAGTTGGTGGCTGGCATCTCCCTTAGAGATAGGGTGAGAAGTTCAGTCACCCGAGAGAGACTCGGAGTAGAGCCGCTGCTCCTTCGCTTGGAAAGGAGCCAGCTTAGGTGGTTCGGGCATCTCGTGCGGATGCCTCACCAGCGTCTCCCTAGGGAGGTCCTTGTTGCATGACCCACTGGGAGGAGACCCCACGGCAGGCCAAGGACCAGATGGGGGGATTACATCTCCTCTCTGGCCTGGGAACGCTTCGGGATTCCTTAGGAGGAAGTTGCTAATGTGGCTCTGGAGAGGGAAGTCTGGGGGTCTCTGCTGGAGCTGTTGTCCCCGGTTGAAGATGGATGGATGGATGGATGGCGGAATTTATTAGGATTTTGCACCAAAATGTGTCGATGCCAAGGTTTTCCCAGTGAGGCTCCTCTCAGAGAATGCAATGCAAGAAAAACTTTTGGCATTTTCTGCTCACCCCTGACACGGTTTACTCTCTCACTGTTGGAACCTTACGCACCCATTGATGGCAACTTTCAATCTTTAAAATAATTGTTTTTTTTAAATCAATCTTGTCGTCGTCAGTTTTGTGGCGAGCTTGGTCCGTTTTACGAAATAATAAAGCCACAAATCATATGGGATATTAACTTTAATTTTTTGAATACCCACACACACCGAGCTCCCACTGGCAGAAATGTAGATCGGCGCCTATGCTTGAAATGAAATGTAGATCGGTGCCTATGCTTGGTACTACTTTTTGTCTTATTTTGCCTTAAAGACTTAGACTTTCTTTTTATTGTCATTCAAATGTGAACTTTACAGTACAGATAAGAACTGAATTTCGTTGCATTAGCTCATGGTAGTGCAGGATAAAAAATCAATAAGGTGCAGTTATAAATAAATAGATTTCTGTACAGATAAATATATTGCACTTTTGCATATGCATCCAGGTTTATGGATGTATGTTATATTGTCTTTATATTCCAGCCACTTAATCCATTTTTGAGGGGATAATTTAATAATGATGCGTTCAAGAGTCTTACGGCCTGAGGGAAGAAGCTGTGACAGAACCTGGAGGTTCTGCTTCGGAGAATGCAGAACCTCGTTCTAGAGTCCAGCAGTGAAAACAGTCCTTGGTGGGGGGTGGGAGGAGTCTCCGCAGATTTTCTGAGCCCTGGTCAGGCGGCGGCTTTTTGCGACCCCCCGGATAGGAGGAAGAGGAGTCCTGATGATCTTTTCCGCCGTCCTCACCACTCTCTGGAGAGACTTCCAGGCTTCAGTCCAGTAGAATTGAAATGAGCTCATCAGTTTATTCTATTTTTTTAATCAATCAGTCCAGCAAAATAATACAATAATAATAACACAATTCTAATTCCAAAACGAAGCCCGACCCAGCAACATTCAGAATAGCAGAGCAATTGAGAGGACACACAAACATGACACAAAACAATCCTAAAGTAGTCAAACAAAATTAACAATATTAATACACTAGTTCATAAGAATTCCAACATTAGAAATCCCTCATCAGTTTTGAAGATATAAGTTAAAGTAGCAATGATAGTGACACACACACTAGGTGTGGTGAAATTACTCCCTGCATTTGACCCATCACCCTTGTTCACCCCCTGGAAGGTGAGGGGAGCAGTGGGCAGCAGCAGTGGCCGCGCCCAGGAATAATTTTTGGTGATTTAACCCCCAATTCCAAGCCTTGATGCTGAGTGCCAAGCAGGGAGGTAACGGCTCCCATTTTTATAGTCTTTGGTTTGACTCGGCCGGGGTTTGAACTCACAACCTACCCATCTCAGGGCGGACACTCTAACCACTAGGCCACTTTATACTTTTATCACCACTTTCCTCTCAATCCGCCCCGCTTCAACAGTGTCAAGCAAACCTTTGGTGTTGCTTGACTATGTTTTCAAACCTTTACTCTTCACATGCACCTTCTAGATTGATATGATGGGCTTTAGGTGGAGTATAGTCGGACTGTTGTCCTCCGAGAGTGATGAATACCAGAACACGCTGGCAGACTCCGGGATTAGATCAGATTTAATGAGGTTGCCCCGTCGTGTTTGGAGTGTCGCTTCTTGTAGAAAAAGTCATTACTGAAGAATGGGTGATCGGACCGAGCACTCTGAACCACATGCCAGGATCTTCCATAGCCTCAGGGTAGTCCCCCACACACACATTCTTGTATTTCTTACCTTCTTGAGACCTCCGAAAAATGCCTACCTCTTTAGGACCACCCTGTATAAAGTAGTGTATTTACAACATTAATAATATAAACATACTATGCACATATAAAAAAAGAGTTGGAATTTCACAAGAAAAAGGTCACAATTTCACAAGAAAAACTTCGAATTTAGGCAGTATTATAATAAAAGTCGTCATTTTACTCGACGCAAGTCAAAATGTTACAAGAACAACTGAACATTTGTGCAATATTATGATAAAAGTTGTAATGTTACTCAATAGCAGTCGCGATTTTAGAAGAAAAGCTCCAAATTTTGGCAATTTTATGAAAAAAAGTCTTCATTTTACTCGACAAAAGTCACAATTTTATAAGGAAACTTCAAAATTTTACTTGGCAAAGTCATAATTTTACTCCACAAAAATGTCACTGTTTTACAAGAACAACAAAAAAAAAAAATTGGCAATGTGGTGATAAAAGTCAGAATTTGCCATTTTGCATTAAAAAGGTAATAATTTTACATTTAAAAAAAGGAATAATTTTACGAGAAAATATCGCAATGTTACCGAAACAGAAAAGAATATGAGAAATTGTTCCCAATTTTATAAGAAAAAAGTCGACACATTGTGAGAACAAGACTGATTTTAGTTAATTTTTTTGTTTGTGATTGTTTTTTAATCTTCATTATTTACTTCAATTTATTACAGTATGTCCCTATATACGTTTTTTTGTATTTATATATATATATTTTTAATTCATTCTGGCCAAAGGGGACGCATTTCACTTTCTTACCCACACTTGTTATTTCATATGTTGACGAGAGGGGGAGCACTTACATTTTTTTTACACACACTTGTTATTTCATATGTTGACCAGAGGGGGAGCACTTCAATTTTTTTTTATTTTTTTTTTACACACACACTTGTTATTTCATATGTTGTCCAGAGGGGGAGCACTTTTAAAAGCGACACACAGTCAATGTGAAGAATCCCTCCTTTTTGGGACCACCCTCATTTAGATAGATGTCACCACCAAATGAGACATTGTCTGTTAGATGCAATGTTATTGATTTATGTCATCACTTGGTCACACCTCCTCATATGGAAGATACTTTTCCTTCTTTGTGTCTCAAGAAGGGTAGAAATACAAGAACACCCACACACCCACACACACCTTCTTGTATTTCTTACCTACTTGAGACCTCTGTAAAATGCCTACCTCTTTAGGACCAGCCTTTCTAGATATGTAAAAAGTTGTATTTACAACATTTATAATACATACAAGCTACGTAAATGAGTTGAAATTTCACAAGAAAAAGGTCACAATTTCACAAGAAAAATTTTGAATTTTGGAAGTATTATAATAAAAGTCGTCATTTTACTCAACGCAAGTCAAAAATTTACAAGAAAAACTGAACATTTGTGCGATATTATGATTCAATTTGGAATTTTACTCAACAACAGTCGCTAATTTACAAGAAAAGCTTAGAATTTTGGCAATTTTATGAAAAAGTCGTAATTTTACTCGACAAAAGTCCCAATTCTGTAAGAAAACTGTCAAATTTTGGCAATGTTATAATAGTAATTGGAATTTCACTTGGCCAAAACTATGACAAAAGTCATCATTTTACTCAAAAAAAATGTCACTGTTTTACAAGAACAACAAAAAAATTGGCAATATTTTATGAATTTTATGTGACAACTGTCACCATTTTGCATTAAAAAGTAATAATTTTGCATGAAAAAGTAATAATTTTATGAGAAAATATTGCAATATTACAGAAACAGAAAGAATGTGAGAAATTGTTCCCGATTTTATAAGAAAAAAGTCGACACATTGTGAGAAAAAGACTGCTTTTAGTTCATGTTTTTTTTGTTTGTAATTGTTTTTTTAATCTTCATTATTTCCTTTGTTATTACAGTATGTCTCTATATACATATTGATTTTAAAATAAAAGGAGGCGCATTTCAATTTCTTACCCACCACTTGTTATTTCATATGTTGACCAGAGGGGCAGCACTTCAAAACAATTTTTACACACTTGTTATTTCATATGTTGACCAGACATTGTCTATTAGATGCAATGTTATTGGGACCATGATTTATGTCATCACTTGTTCACACCTCCTCATATGGAAGATACTTTTCCTTCTTCGTGTCTCAAGAAGGCTAGAAATACAAGAACACACACACACACACACACAATTTCACAAGAAAAACTTAGAATTTTGGCAGTATTATAACAAAAGTCATAATTTTTTTCGACGCAAGTGACAAATTTACAAGAAAAACTGAACATTTGTGCATTATTGTGATAAAAGTTGGAATTTTACTCAATAACAGTCACAATTTTACAAGAAAAGCTTAGAATTTTGGCAATTTTATGAAAAAGTCGTAATTTTACTCGACAAAAGTCCCAATTCTGTAAGAAAACGTGTCAAATTTTGGCAATATTATAATAGTAATTGGAATTTCACTTGGCCAAAACTATGACAAAAGTCATCATTTTACTCAAAAAAAAATGTCACTGTTTTACAAGAACAACAACAAAAATTGGCAATATTTTATGAATTTTATGTGACAACTGTCACCATTTTGCATTAAAAAGTAATAATTTTGCATGAAAAAGTAATAATTTTATGAGAAAATATTGCAATATTACAGAAACAGAAAGAATATGAGAAATTGTTCCCGATTTTATAAGAAAAAAGTTCATGTTTTTTTGTTTGTAATTGTTTTTTTAATCTTCATTATTTACTTCGTTATTACAGTAAGTCTCTATATACATATTTTCAATTTTTTTAAATACATTTTGGCCAAAGGGGTCACATTTCAATTTCTTACACACACTTGTTATTTCATATGTTGACCAAAGGGGCAGCACTTCAAAAAAATTTTACACACTTGTTATTTCATATGTTGACCAGACATTGTCTATTAGATGCAATGTTATTGGGACCATGATTTATGTCATCACTTGTTCACACCTCCTCATATGGAAGATACTTTTCCTTCTTCGTGTCTCAAGAAGGCTAGAAATACAAGAACACACACACACACACACACACACACACAATTTCACAAGAAAAACTTAGAATTTTGGCAGTATTATAACAAAAGTCATAATTTTTTTCGACGCAAGTGAAAATTTTACAAGAAAAACTGAACATTTGTGCATTATTGTGATAAAAGTTGGAATTTTACTCAATAACAGTCACAATTTTACAAGAAATGCTTAGAATTTTGGCAATTTTATGAAAAAGTCGTAATTTTACTCGACAAAAGTCCCAATTCTGTAAGACAACTGTCAAATTTTGGCAATGTTATAATAGTAATATAATAGTAATTTCACTTGGCAAAACTATGACAAAAGTCATCATTTTACTCAAAAAAAATGTCACTGTTTTACAAGAACAACAAAAAAATTGGCAATATATTTTTTATTATTTTTAACTGTCACCATTTTGCATTGAAAAATAATAATTTTGCATGAAAAAGTAATAATTTTATGAGAAAATATTGCAATATTACAGAAACAGAAAGAATATGAAAATTGTTCCCGATTTTATAAGAAAAAAGTCGACACATTGTGAGAAAAAGACTGCTTTTAGTTCATGTTTTTTTTGTTTGTAATTGTTTTTTTAATCTTCATTATTTACTTCGTTATTACAGTATGTCTCTATATACATATTGTTTTTAATTTTTTAAAATACATTTTGGCCAAAGGGGGCGCATTTCAATTTCTTACACACCACTTGTTATTTCATATGTTGACCAGACATTGTCTATTAGATGCAATGTTAATGGGACCATGATTTATGTCATCACTTGTTCACACCTCCTCATATGGAAGATACTTTTCCTTCTTCGTGTCTCAAGAAGGGTAGAAATACAAGAACACACACACACATTCTTGTATTTCTTACCTTCTTGAGACCTCTGTAAAATGTCTTCCTCTTTAGGACCAGCCTTTCTAGATTTGTAAAAAGTTGTATTTACAACATTTATAATATATACAAGCTACGTAATTCAGTTGAAATTTCACAAGAAAAAGGTCACAATTTCACAAGAAAAATTTAGAATTTTGGAAGTATTATGATAAAAGTCAAAGTCAAAATTTTACAAGAAAAACTGAACATTTGTGCGATATTATGATTCAACTTGGAATTTTACTCAATAACAGTCGCTAATTTACAAGAAAAGCTTATAATTTTGGCAATTTTATAAAAAAGTCCTAATTTTACTCGACAAAAGTCCCAATTCTGTAAGAAAACTGTCAAATTTTGGCAATTTTATAAAAAAGTCCTAATTTTACTCGACAAAAGTCCCAATTCTGTAAGAAAACTGTCAAATTTTGGCAATATTATAATAGTAAATGGAATTTCACTTGGCAAAACTATGACAAAAGTCATCATTTTACTCAAAAAAATGTCACTGTTTTACAAGAACAACAAAAATTGGCAATATTTTATGAATTTTATGTGACATGCATGAAAAAGTAGCAATTTTATGAGAAAATATTGCAATATTACAGAAACAGAAATAATATGAGGAATTGTTCCCGATTTTATAAGAAAAAAGTTCATGTTTTTTTTCTTTTTTTTTTTTCTTCATTATTTCCTTTGTTATTACAGTATGTCTCTATATGCATATTGCTTTTAATTTTTTTAAATACATTTTGGTCAAAGGGGGCGCATTTCAATTTCTTACACACCACTTGTTATTTCATATGTTGACCAGAGGGGCAGCACTTCAAAAAAATGTTTTACACACTTGTTATTTCATATGTTGACAAGACATTGTCTATTAGATGCAATGTTATTGGGACCATGATTTATGTCATCACTTGTTCACACCTCCTCATATGGAAGATACTTTTCCTTCTTCGTGTCTCAAGAAGGGTAGGAATACAAGAACACACACACACACACACACACACACACACACACACACACAATTTCGCAAGAAAAACTTAGAATTTTGGCAGTATTATAACAAAAGTCATATTTTTTTTCGACGCAAGTGAAAATTTTACAAGAAAAACTGAACATTTGTGCATTATTGTGATAAAAGTTGGAATTTTACTCAATAACAGTCACAATTTTACAAGAAATGCTTAGAATTTTGGCAATTTTATGAAAAAGTCGTAATTTTACTCGACAAAAGTCCCAATTCTGTAAGAAAACGTGTCAAATTTTGGCAATGTTATAATAGTAATATAATAGTAATTTCACTTGGCAAAACTATGACAAAAGTCATCATTTTACTCAAAAAAAATGTCACTGTTTTACAAGAACAACAAAAAAATTGGCAATATTTTTTATTATTTTTAACTGTCACCATTTTGCATTAAAAAAATAATAATTTTGCATGAAAAAGTAATACTTTTATGAGAAAATATTGCAATATTACAGAAACAGAAAGAATATGAAAATTGTTCCCGATTTTATAAGAAAAAAGTCGACACATTGTGAGAAATAAACTGCTTTTAGTTCATGTTTTTTTTTTTTGTAATTGTTTTTTTAATCTTCATTATTTACTTCGTTATTACAGTATGTCTCTATATACATATTGTTTTTAATTTTTTAAAATACATTTTGGCCAAAGGGGGGCGCGTTTCAATTTCTTACACACCACTTGTTATTTCGTATGTTGACCAGACATTGTCTATTAGATGCAATGTTATTGGGACCCTGATTTATGTCATCACTTGTTCACACCTCCTCATATGGAAGATACTTTTCCTTCTTCGTGTCTCAAGAAGGGTAGGAATACAAGAACACACACACACATTCTTGTATTTCTTACCTTCTTGAGACCTCTGTAAAATGCCTACCTCTTTAGGACCACCCTTTCTAGATATGTAAAAAGTTGTATTTACAACATTTATAATATATACAAGCTACGTAAATGAGTTGAAATTTCACAAGAAAAAGGTCACAATTTCACAAGAAAAATTTAGAATTTTAGAAGTATTATAATAAAAGTCGTCATTTTACTCAACGCAAGTCAAAATTTTACAAGAAAAACTGAACATTTGTGCGATATTATGATTCAATTTGGAATTTTACTCAATAACAGTCACAATTTTACAAGAAAAGCTTAGAATTTTGGCAATTTTATGAAAAAGTCGTAATTTTACTCAACAAAAGTCCCAATTCTGTAAGAAAACTGTCAAATTTTGGCAATGTTATAATAGTAATTGGAATTTCACTTGGCCAAAACTATGACAAAAGTCATCATTTTACTCAAAAAAAAATGTCACTGTTTTACAAGAACAACAAAAAAATTGGCAATATTTTATGAATTTTATGTGACAACTGTCACCATTTTGCATGAAAAAGTAATAATTTTGCATGAAAAAGTAACAATTTTATGAGAAAATTTCGCAATATTACAGAAGCAGAAAGAATATGAAAATTGACACATTGTGAGAAAAAGACTGCTTTTAGTTCATGTTTTTTTTGTTTGTAATTGATTTTTAATTTTCATTATTTACTTCGTTACTACAGTATGTCTACATACTATATATACATATTGCTTTTAATTTTTTTTAAATACATTTTGGCCAAAGGAGGCGCATTTCAATTTCTTACACACCACTTGTTATTTCATATGTTGACCAGAGGGGCAGCACTTCAAAACAATTTTTACACACTTGTTATTTCATATGTTGACCAGACATTGTCTATTAGATGCAATGTTATTGGGACCATGATTTATGTCAGCACTTGTTCACACCTCCTCATATGGAAGATACTTTTCCTTCTTCGTGTCTCAAGAAGGCTAGAAATACAAGAACACACACACACACACACACACAATTTCACAAGAAAAACTTAGAATTTTGGCAGTATTATAACAAAAGTCATAATTTTTTTCGACGCAAGTGAAAATTTTACAAGAAAAACTGAACATTTGTGCATTATTGTGATAAAAGTTGGAATTTTACTCAATAACAGTCACAATTTTACAAGAAAAGCTTAGAATTTTGGCAATTTTATGAAAAAGTCGTAATTTTACTCGACAAAAGTCCCAATTCTGTAAGAAAACTCAAATTTTGGCAATGTTGTAATAGTAATTGGAATTTCACTTGGCAAAACTATAACAAAAGTCATCATTTTACTCAAAAAAAAGATTTCACTGTTTTACAAGAACAACAAAAAAATTGGCAATATATTTTTTATTATTTTTAACTGTCACCATTTTGCATTAAAAAATAATAATTTTGCATGAAAAAGTAATAATTTTATGAGAAAATATTGCAATATTACAGAAACAGAAAGAATATGAAAATTGTTCCCGATTTTATAAGAAAAAAGTCGACACATTGTGAGAAATAAACTGCTTTTAGTTCATGTTTTATTTTTTTATTTTATTTTTTTTTTAATTGTTTTTTTAATCTTCATTATTTACTTCGTTATTACAGTATGTCTCTATATACATATTGTTTTTAATTTTTTTAAATAAATTTTGGCCAAAGGGGGCGCGTTTCAATTTCTTACACACCACTTGTTATTTCGTATGTTGACCAGACATTGTCTATTAGATGCAATGTTATTGGGACCATGATTTATGTCATCACTTGTTCACACCTCCTCATATGGAAGATACTTTTCCTTCTTCGTGTCTCAAGAAGGCTAGAAATACAAGAACACACACACACACACACACACACAATTTCACAAGAAAAACTGAACATTTGTGCATTATTGTGATAAAAGTTGGAATTTTACTCAATAACAGTCACAATTTTACAAGAAAAGCTTAGATATTTGGCAATTTTATGAAAAAGTCCTAATTTTACTCGACAAAATTCCCTATTCTGTAAGAAAACTGTCAAATTTTGGCAATATTATAATAGTAATTGGAATTTCACTTGGCAAAACTATGACAAAAGTCATCATTTTACTCAAAAAAAAAATGTCACTGTTTTACAAGAACAACAACAAAAATTGGCAATATTTTATGAATTTTATGTGACAACTGTCACCATATTGCATTAAAAAGTAATAATTTTGCATGAAAAAGTAACAATTTTATGAGAAAATTTCGCAATATTACAGAAACAGAAAGAATATGAGAAATTGTTCCCGATTTTATAAGAAAAAAGTCGACACATTGTGAGAAAAAGACTGCTTTTAGTTCATGTTTTTTGTTTGTTTGTTTGTTTGTAATTGGTTTTTTAATCTTCATTATTTACTTTGTTATTACAGTAAGTCTCTATATACATATTGATTTTAAAATAAAAGGAGGCGCATTTCAATTTCTTACACACCACTTGTTATTTCATATGTTGACCAAAGGGGCAGCACTTCAAAAAATTTTTTACACACTTGTTATTTCATATGTTGACCAGACATTGTCTATTAGATGCAATGTTATTGGGACCATGATTTATGTCATCACTTGTTCACACCTCCTCATATGGAAGATACTTTTCCTTCTTCGTGTCTCAAGAAGGCTAGAAATACAAGAACACACACACACACACACACACACACACACACACACACGCACACACACACACGCACACACACACACACACACACACACACACACACACAATTTCACAAGAAAAACTTAGAATTTTGGCAGTATTATAACAAAAGTCATCATTTTTTTCGACGCAAGTGAAAATTTTACAAGAAAAACTGAACATTTGTGCATTATTGTGATAAAAGTTGGAATTTTACTCAATAACAGTCACAATTTTACAAGAAAAGCTTAGAATTTTTGCAATTTTATGAAAAAGTCGTAATTTTACTCGACAAAAGTCCCAATTCTGTAAGAAAACTGTCAAATTTTGGAAATGTTATAATAGTAATTGGAATTTCACTTGGCCAAAACTATGACAAAAGTCATCATTTTACTCAAAAAAAAATGTCACTGTTTTACAAGAACAACAAAAAAATTGGCAATATTTTATGAATTTTATGTGACAACTGTCACCATTTTGCATTAAAAAGTAATAATTTTGCATGAAAAAGTAACAATTTTATGAGAAAATTTCGCAATATTACAGAAACATAAAGAATATGAGAAATTGTTCCCGATTTTATAAGAAAAAAGTTCATGGTTTTTTTGTTTTTTTGTTTGTAATTGTTTTTTTAATCTTCATTATTTACTTCGTTATTACAGTAAGTCTCTATATACATATTTTTAATTTTTTTAAATACATTTTGGCCAAAGGAGGCGCATTTCAATTTCTTACACACCACTTGTTATTTCATATGTTGACCGGAGGGGCAGCACTTCAAAAAAAAATTTACACACTTGTTATTTCATATGTTGACCAGACATTGTCTATTAGATGCAATGTTATTGGGACCATGATTTATGTCATCACTTGTTCACACCTCCTCATATGGAAGATACTTTTCCTTCTTCGTGTCTCAAGAAGGGTAGGAATACAAGAACACACACACACACACACACACACACACACACACACACACACACACACACACACACACACACACACACACACACACACACAGAGGATTGTTGTATGGGGTGGATAGCTAGATTGTGACCTAATGAGGACGACTGTGATGTTTTGTAGCAGACTGCTTTGTGGTTGAGGGAGAATAAAGTTCATGAGTGGGACACACTGCCACGCTGCCACGCTGACACTGCGTGTTCAGCAAAAATATGACCAAACACACACACACACACACACACACTCACACACACTCATCTGCAGCTGTGTCGTCCATCCATCTTCTAAAGCAAAACTTTACAACCAAACAGTATTTTTGCTTTTATTGTTTTTATTTTCTATTGTCAATATGCTTTCATGAAATGAATGTATTTATTGCATGTCAAAAATGTTTTATAGTTATTTTTTGTTTTAAATGTCCACTGCGGGGTTTGTTTTTATATCCAAATATATTAAAAAAAATAAATATTTTCATGTTGACGCAAAAGATGTTGATAAGGTTTTTTATTTTCTGAAAGCCAATGTGAAGCAATGTTGTGGTTTCTTTTGTCACTATACTCTCCCAAAGTCGTCCTGGCAATAAAGTCAAATTGCATAAGAATTGTTGAAGAAAATGTCTGTTTTGTGTTATTTGATTATTTAAGTGTATTTCCTGCAGAGAGCAACAATTCACAAGCAACCACTTCACACTTAAACAACATTTCACTTGATTTACATCTCATTTATTTGCTCGAAACTTGGAAAAAGTATTATCTGAAGAACTGTTGGGGGGTATTTTAAAGTAAAATTGGCTATTGAGCAAATACCAACATGTATTTTGATACACAAAAAATGTCATTATTGGCTTTATTGTAACAACAAATGTTAGTGGACATGAAACATATGTTTATTATTGTCATTTAGTCCTTAAATAAAATAGACAACTTGTCTTTTAGTAGTAAGTAAACAAACAAAGACTCCTAATTAGTCTATGCAGTAACATATTGTGTCATTTATACACCTATTATTTTGTACACTTTATGAGGGACAAACTATATGATATATGATGAATCTGTACTTATATATGATTAATCTGTATTTATATATGATGAATCTGTATTTATATATGATTAATCTGTATTTATATATGATTAATCTGTATTTATATGTGATTAATCTGTATGCATATATGATTAATCTGTATTTATATATGATGAATCTGTATTTATATATGATTAATCTGTATTTATATATGATGAATCTGTATTTATACGTGATTAATCTGTATGCATATATGATTAATCTGTATTTATATATGATTAATCTGTATTTATATATGATTAATCTGTTATTATACGTGATTAATCTGTATGCATATATGATTAATCTGTATTTATATATGATGAATCTGCATTTATATATGATTAATCTGTATTTATATATGATTAATCTGTATTTATATATGATGAATCTGTATTTATATATGATGAATCTGTATTTATATATGATTAATCTGTATTTATATATGATTAATCTGTATTTATATATGATTAATCTGTATGTATATATGATTAATCTGTATTTATACGTGATTAATCTGTATGTATATATGATTAATCTGTATTTATATATGATTAATCAGTATTTATATATGATTAATCTGTATTTATATATGATTAATCTGTATTTATATATGATGAATCTGCATTTATATATGATGAATCTGTATATATATATGATGAATCTGTATTTATATATGATTAATCTGTATTTATATATGATGAATCTGTATTTATATATGATGAATCTGTACTTATATATGATTAATCTGTATTTATATATGATTAATCTGGATTTATATATGATGAATCTGTATTTATATATGATTAATCTGTATTTATATATGATTAATCTGTATTTATACGTGATTAATCTGTATGTATATATGATTAATCTGTATTTATATATGATTAATCTGTATTTATACATGATTAATCTGTACTTTTATAATATTAATCTGTATTTATTTATGATTAATCTGTATTTATATATGATTAATCTGTATTTATATATGATGAATCTGTACTTATATATGATTAATCTGTATTTATATATGATGAATCTGTATTTATATATGATTAATCTGTATTTATATATGATGAATCTGTACTTATATATGATTAATCTGTATTTATAAATGATTAATCTGTATTTCTATATGATTAATCTGTACTTATATATGATTAATCTGTATTTACAGTATATATGATGAATTTGTACTTATATATGATGAATCTGTATTTATATATGATTAATCTGTATTTATACATGGTTAATCTGTATTTATATATGATGAATCTGTATTTATATATGATTAATCTGTATTTATATATGATTAATCTGTATTTATACATGATTAATCCGTACTTTTGTAATATTAATCTGTATTTATTTATGATTAATCTGTATTTATATATGATGAATCTGTATTTATATATGATTAATCTGTATTTATATATGATGAATCTGTATTTATACGTGATTAATCTGTATGCATATATGATTAATCTGTATTTATATATGATTAATCTGTATTTATATATGATTAATCTGTATTTACAGTATATATGATGAATTTGTATTTATATATGATTAATCCGTATTTATATATGATGAATCCGTATTTATATATGATTAATCTGTACTTATATATGATGAATCTATATTTATATATGATGAATCTGTATTTATATATGATTAATCTGTATTTACAGTATATATGATGAATTTGTATTTATATATGATTAATCCGTATTTATATATGATGAATCTGTTTTTATATATGATGAATCTGTACTTATATATGATGAATCTGTTTTTATATATGATGAATCTGTACTTATATATGATTAATCTGTATTTATATATGATGAATCTGTATTTATATATGATTAATCTGTATTTATATATGATGAATATGTACTTATATATGATGAATCTGTATTTATATATGATTAATCTGTATTTATATATGATTAATCTGTATTTATATATGATTAACCTGTATTTATATATAATTAATCTGTATTTATATATGATTAATCTGTATTTATATATGATGAATCTGTATTTATATAAGATTAATCTGTATTTATATATGATTAATCTGTATTTATATATGATTAATCTGTACTTTTATAATATTAATCTGTATTTATTTATGATTAATCTGTATTTATATATGATTAATCTGTATTTATATATGATGAATCTGTACTTATATATGATTAATCTGTATTTATATATGATGAATCTGTATTTATATATGATTAATCTGTATTTATATATGATGAATCTGTATTTATATATGATTAATCTGTATTTATAAATGATTAATCTGTATTTATATATGATGAATCTGTACTTTTATAAGATTAATTTTTTTTATATATGATTATTCCGTATTTATATATGATTATTCTGTATTTATACATGATTAATCTGTATTTATATGTGATGAATCTGTACTTATATATGATTAATCTGTATTTATATATGATGAATCTGTATTTATATATGATTAATCTGTATTTATATATGATTAATCTGTATTTATATATGATTAATCTGTATTTATATATGATGAATCTGTACTTATATATGATTAATCTGTATTTATATATGATTAATCTGTATTTATATATGATGAATATGTACTTATATATGATGAATCTGTATTTATATATGATTAATCTGTATTTATATATGATTAATCTGTATTTATATATGATTAACCTGTATTTATATATAATTAATCTGTATTTATATATGATTAATCTGTATTTATATATGATGAATCTGTATTTATATAAGATTAATCTGTATTTATATATGATTAATCTGTATTTATACATGATTAATCTGTACTTTTATAATATTAATCTGTATTTATTTATGATTAATCTGTATTTATATTTGATTAATCTGTATTTATATATGATGAATCTGTACTTATATATGATTAATCTGTATTTATATATGATGAATCTGTATTTATATATGATGAATCTGTATTTATATATGATTAATCTGTATTTATAAATGATTAATCTGTATTTATATATGATGAATCTGTACTTTTATAAGATTTTTTTTTTATATATGATTATTCTGTATTTATATATGATTATTCTGTATTTATACATGATTAATCTGTATTTATATATGATGAATCTGTATTTATATATGATTAATCTGTACTTATATATGATTAATCTGTATTTATATATGATTAATCTGTATTTATATATGATTAATCTGTATTTATATATGATTAATCTGTATTTATATATGATTAATCTGTACTTATATATGATGAATCTGTATTTATATAAGATGAATCTGATCATTTGTTATGTTTAAAGTGTTCAATCTGACAGGTGTAGTTGTTTTAATCATAAAAAACAAACATTATTAGTGCTGTTAGATGGTGACAAATTTAAATCAGATTAATCACAATTTTCAATTTGGATTAATGACAGATTATGACTCAAACGCCGTAATATTTGGACACAAATGCTATTTTATTGTCAGTTTTTCCCCTGAAATACCACAAGGGTCATTTTCAGCGTCTCCTCACTCGTCCTTGCACTCTTTTTCATTGAGGGCCACATGCTTGCCCTTGTAACAGTGAATAATATACAGTATGAATATAAATGTGTATATATAAAACATGTGGATAATTGACTCTCTTTTTTTTTTACATACGTTGTACAAAACCAAATATTTAGATTGTATTGTTAAAAACCGGCAGCTCAGTCGCCACAATTTTACCATAATATTTGCATTTTTAATTTTATTTTTTTTAATTTTTTTTACAGCATTTAAAATAAAAACATACATGTAATTAGATTAAATGGAATGAAAAAATGTCACCACAGTTTTTATACTGTAAAATCTACAGTCGTTTTATAATGTATTATTACTCTATATTGAAAGTGGATTTTATTTTTAAATGTTGTGTAAATGTTACTGTACACTTTTTTACACTTTGTTGGATTACTTGCTTTGGAATCAGAAGTCAAGCAGATATTGAAGTATTTATCTTTATTTGAACAAAAACATTGTTTTGAAATGTATGAAAGGTGGCAATAAATACTGATAAAGTTGATTATTTGGAACATCCCACAGGTGAGCAGGCTAATTGGGAACAGGTGGGTGCCATGATTGGGTATAAAAGTAGATTCCATGAAATGCTCAGTCATTCACAAACAAGGACGGGGCGAGGGTCACCACTTTGTCAACAAATGCCTGAGCAAATTTTTGAACAGTTTAAGAACAACCTTTCTCAACCAGCTATTGCAAGGAATTTGGGGATTTCACCATCTACGCTCCGTAATATCATCAAAGGGTTCAGAGAATCTGGAGAAATCACTGCACGTAAGCAGCTAAGATCCCTCAGGCTGTACTGCATCAACAAGCGGCATCAGTGTGTAAAGGATATCACCACATGGGCTCAGGAACACTCCAGAAACCCACTGTCAGTAACTACAGTTGGTCGCTACATCTGTAAGTGCAAGTTAAAACTCTCCTATGCGAGGCAAAAACCGTTTATCAACAACACCCAGAAACGCCGTCGGCTTCGCTGGGCCTGAGCTCATCTAAGATGGACTGATACAAAGTGGAAAAGTTCTTCTGTGGTCCGACGAGTCCACATTTCAAATTGTTTTTGGAAACTGTGGACGTCGAAAGAGGAAAAGAACCATCCGGATTGTTCTAGGCGCAAAGTGTAAAAGGCAGCATGTGTGATGGTATGGGGGTGTATTAGTGCCCAAGACATGGGTAACTTACACATCTGTGAAGGCGCCATTAATGCTGAAAGGTACATACAGGTTTTGGAGCAACATAGCAACGTTACCATGGACGCCCCTGCTTATTTCAGCGAGACAACGCCAAGCCACGTGTTACATCAACGTGGCTTCATAGTAAAAGAGTGAAAAGCCTTAATTTTCCCAGGTGTGGTGCAGACACACTAGTGGGTAAGATGATCACCCACCACTCAAAGTGAGGCAGTGGGCAGTAAATGTCAAAGGTCAAAAGGGTGCTTGGTGTCCTCACTCAACTGGCTAATGTCAGGAGGCAATGAAGCTATGTGTGTGTGTGTGTGTGTGTGTGTGTGTGTGTGTGTGTGTGTGTGTGTGTGTGTTTCCTCCCACAGGTGTGATGTCAGCCTGGTGACACGTTCACTCGGAATTCTTGTCACCTGCTCCAGTGTGCAAAGAGCAGGTGTGTTTTATCACAGAGGACATGAGAAGGTCAAAGGTGACGACTGCAGAGTCGTCTCTACTTGCTTGGCTGTCAGCGCCTGGTGGAAGTCATTAGGAAGTGTGTGTGTGTGTGTGTGTGTGTGTGTGTGTGTGTGTGTTCTTGTATTTCTAGCCTTCTTGAGACACGAAGAAGGAAAAGTATCTTCCATATGAGGAGGTGTGAACAAGTGATGACATAAATCAATAACATTGCATCTAATAGACAATGTCTCATTTGGTGGTGATATCCATCAAAATGAGGGTGGTCCCAAAAAGGAGGGATTTTTCACATTGTCGCTTTTAAAAGGTCAACATATGAAATAACAAGTGTGGGTAAGAAATTGAAATGCGCCCCCATAGGGCCAGAATTAATAAAAAATAAAAAATAAAAGAAAATAAACGTGTATATAGAGACATACTGTAATAACTTGAAGTAAAAAAATGAAGATTAAAAAACAATCGCAAACAAAAAAAATTTCTCACAATGTGTCGACTTTTTTCTTAAAAAATTGGGAACAATTTCTCATATTCTTTCTGCAATATTTTCTTGTGAAATTATGACTTTTTTAAATGTAAAATTATTACTTTTTTAATGCAAAATGGCAAATTCTGACTTCTATCACAAAATTGCCAATTATTTTTTTTTGTTCTTGTAAAATAGGGACATTTTTGGAGAAAAATTATGACTTTACCAAGTACAATTTTTAAAGTTTCCTTATAGAATTGTGACTTTTGTCAAGTAAAATGACGAGTCTTCATAAAATTTCCGAAATTTGGAGCTTTTCTTCTAAAACTGTTATTGAGTAATATTCCAACTTTTATCATAACATTGCACAAATGTTCAGTTTTTCTTGTAAAATTTTCACTTGCGTCGAGTAAAATGAAGACTTTTATTATAATACTGCCAAAATTCTAAATTTTTCTTGTGAAATTGTGACCTTTTTCTTGTGAAACTCCAACTCATTTTTCACAACAAGCTTTTTTATATTTGCATAGTATGTATGTATTATTAATGTTGTAAATACAACTTTTTATATATCTAGAAAGGCTGGTCCTAAAGAGGTAGGCATTTTTCTCAGGTCTCCAGAAGGTAAGAAATACAAAAATGTAAAGAGTGTGTGTGGGTGGTGACATCTAAAAATTACAAAAAAAAAAATAATAAAATGAACTAAAAGCAGTCTTTTTCTCGACTTTTCTTTAAATAAAATCAGGAACAATTTCTCATATTCTTTCTGTTTCTTTCTGTAATATTGCAATATTTTTTTGTAAAATGATTACTTTTTTAATGTAAAATTATTACTTTTTTAATGCAAAATGGCAAATTCTGACTTCTATCACAATATTGCCATTTTTTTTTTTGTTCTTGTAAAATAGGGATATTTTTGGAGAAAAATTATGACTTTACCAAGTACAATTTTTAAAGTTTCCTTATAGAATTGTGACTTTTGTCGAGTAAAATGACGAGTCTTCATAAAATTTCCGAAATTTGGAGCTTTTCTTCTAAAACTGCTATTGAGTAAAATTCCAACTTTTATCATAACATTGCACAAATGTTCAGTTTTTCTTGTAAAATTTTGACTTGCGTCGAGTAAAATGACGACTTTTATTATAATACTGCCAAAATTCAACATTTTTCTTGTGAAATTGTGACCTTTTTCTTGTGAAATTCCAGCTCATTTTTCACAACAAGCTTTTTTATATTTGCATAGTATGTATATATTATTAATGTTGTAAATACAACTTTTTATATATCTAGAAAGGCTGGTCCTAAAGAGGTAGGCATTTTTCTCAGGTCTCCAGAAGGTAAGAAATACAAGAATATAAAGAGTGTGTGTGGGTGGTGACATCTAAAACTTACAAAAAAAATAAAAAATAAAATGAACTAAAAGCAGTCTTTTTCTCACAATGTGTCGACTTTTTTCTTAAAAAATTGGGAACAATTTCTCATGTTCTTTCTGTTTCTGTAACATTGCAATATTTTCTCGTGAAATTATGACCTTTTTAATGTAAAATTATGACTTTTTTAATGCAAAATGGCAAATTCTGACTTCTATCACAATATTGCCAATTTTTATTTTTGTTCTTGTAAAATAGGGACATTTTTGGAGAAAAATGATGACTTTACCAAGTAAAATTTTTAAAGTTTCCTTATAGAATTGTGACTTTTGTCGAGTAAAATGACGAGTCTTCATAAAATTTCCGAAATTTGGAGCTTTTCTTCTAAAACTGCTATTGAGTAAAATTCCAACTTTTATCATAACATTGCACAAATGTTCAGTTTTTCTTGTAAAATTTTGACTTGTGTCGAGTAAAATTATGACTTTTATTATAATACTGCCAAAATTCAACATTTTTCTTGTGAAATTGTGACCTTTTTCTTGTGAAACTCCAACTCATTTTTCACAACAAGCTTTTTTATATTTGCATAGTATGTATATATTATTAATGTTGTAAATACAACTTTTTATATATCTAGAAAGGCTGGTCCTAAAGAGGGAGGCATTTTTCTCAGGTCTCCAGAAGGTAAGAAATACAAGAATGTAAAGAGTGTGTGTGGGTGGTGACATCTAAAAATTACAAAAAATAAATAAATAAAATGAACTAAAATCAGTCTTTTTCTCACAATGTGTCGACTTTTTTCTTAAAAAATTGGGAACAATTTCTCATATTCTTTCTGTTTCTGTAACATTGCAATATTTTCTCGTGAAATTATGACTTTTTTAAATGTAAAATTATTACTTTTTTAATGCAAAATGGCAAATTCTGACTTCTATCACAATATTGCCAATTTTTTTTTTTGTTCTTGTAAAATAGGGACATTTTTGGGGAAAAATTATGACTTTACCAAGTAAAATTTTTAAAGTTTCCTTATAGAATTGTGACTTTTGTCGAGTAAAATGACGAATCTTCATAAAATTTCCGAAATTTGGAGCTTTTCTTCTAAAACTGCTATTGAGTAAAATTATAACTTTTATCATAATATTGCACAAATGTTCAGTTTTTCTTGTAAAATTTTGACTTGCGTCGAGTAAAATGATGACTTCTATTATAATACTGCCAAAATTCAAAATTTTTCTTGTGAAATTGTGACCTTTTTCTTGTGAAATTCCAGCTCATTTTTCACAACAAGCTTTTTTATATTTGCATAGTATGTATGTATTATTAATGTTGTAAATACACTTCTTTATATATCTAGAAAGGCTGGTCCTAAAGAGGTAGGCATTTTTCTCAGGTCTCCAGAAGGTAAGAAATACGAGAATGTAAAGAGTGTGTGTGGGTGGTGACATCTAAAAATTACCAGAAAATAAAAAATAAAATTAACTAAAAGCAGTCTTTTTCTCGACTTTTCTTTAAATAAAATCAGGAACAATCATATTCTTTCTGTTTCTTTCTGTAATATTGCAATATTTTCTTGTAAAATGATTACTTTTTAAATGTAAAATTATTACTTTTTTAATGCAAAATGGCAAATTCTGACTTCTATCACAATATTCCCATTTTTTTTGGTTCTTGTAAAATAGGGACATTTTTGGGGGAAAATTATGACTTTACCAAGTAACATTTTTAAAGTTTCCTTATAGAATTGTGACTTTTGTCGAGTAAAATGACGAGTCTTCATAAAATTTCCGAAATTTGGAGCTTTTCTTCTAAAACTGCTATTGAGTAAAATTCCAACTTTTATCATAACTTTGCACAAATGTTC
This sequence comes from Nerophis lumbriciformis, assembly GCF_033978685.3. Lineage (NCBI taxonomy): Eukaryota > Metazoa > Chordata > Actinopteri > Syngnathiformes > Syngnathidae > Nerophis > Nerophis lumbriciformis. The sequence goes on from NC_084564.2 coordinate 42,533,324, forward strand.
AGTTTTTCTTGTAAAATTTTGACTTGCGTGGAGTAAAATGATGACTTTTATTATAATACTGCCAAAATTCAACATTTTTCTTGTGAAATTGTGACCTTTTTCTTGTGAAATTCCAACTCATTTTTCCCAACAAGCTTTTTTATATTTGCATAGTATGTATATATTATTAATGTTGTAAATACAACTTTTTATATATCTAGAAAGGCTGGTCCTAAAGAGGTAGGCATTTTTCTCAGGTCTCCAGAAGGTAAGAAATACAAGAATGTAAAGAGTGTGTGTGCGTGGTGACATCTAAAAATTACAAAAAAATAAAAAATAAAATGAACTAAAAGCAGTCTTTTCCTCACAATGTGTCGACTTTTTTCTTAAAAAATTGGGAACAATTTCTCATATTTTTTCTGCAATATTTTCTTGTGAAATTATGACTTTTTTAATGTAAAATTATTACTTTTTTAATGCAAAATGGCAAATTCTGACTTCTATCACATTATTGCCATTTTTTTTTGGTTCTTGTAAAATAGGGACATTTTTGGAGAAAAATGATGACTTTACCAAGTAACATTTTTAAAGTTTCCTTATAGAATTGTGACTTTTGTCGAGTAAAATGACGAGTCTTCATAAAATTTCCGAAATTTGGAGCTTTTCTTCTAAAACTGCTATTGAGTAAAATTACAACTTTTATCATAACATCGCACAAATGTTCAGTTTTTCTTGTAAAATTTTGACTTGCGTCGAGTAAAATGATGACTTTTATTATAATACTGCCAAAATTCAACATTTTTCTTGTGAAATTGTGACCTTTTTCTTGTGAAACTCCAACTCATTTTTCACAACAAGCTTTTTTATATTTGCATAGTATGTATATATTATTAATGTTGTAAATACAACTTTTTATATATCTAGAAAGGCTGGTCCTTAAGAGGTAGGCATTTTTCTCAGGTCTCCAGAAGGTAAGAAATACAAGAATGTAAAGAGTGTGTGTGCGTGGTGACATCTAAAACTTACAAAAAAATAAAAAATAAAATGAACTAAAAGCAGTCTTTTTCTCACAATGTGTCGACTTTTTTCTTCAAAAATTGGGAACAATTTCTCATATTCTTTCTGTTTCTGTAACATTGCAATATTTTCTCGTAAAATGATGACTTTTTTAAATGTAAAATTATTACTTTTTTAATGCAAAATGGCAAATTCAGACTTCTATCACAAAATTGCCAATTTTTATTTTTGTTCTTGTAATATAGGGACATTTTTGGAGAAAAATGATGACTTTACCAAGTAAAATTTTTAAAGTTTCCTTATAGAATTGTGACTTTTGTCGAGTAAAATGACGAGTCTTCATAAAATTTCCGAAATTTGGAGCTTTTCTTCTAAAACTGCTATTGAGTAAAATTCCAACTTTTATCATAACATTGCACAAATGTTCAGTTTTTCTTGTAAAATTTTGACTTGCGTCGAGTAAAATGATGACTTTTATTATAATACTGCCAAAATTCAAAATGTTTCTTGTGAAATTGTGACCTTTTTCTTGTGAAATTCCAGCTCATTTTTCACAACAAGCTTTTTTATATTTGCATAGTATGTATATATTATTAATGTTGTAAATACAACTTTTTAGATATCTAGAAAGGGTGGTCCTAAAGAGGTAGGCATTTTTCTCAGGTCTCCAGAAGGTAAGAAATACAAGAATGTAAAGAGTGTGTGTGGGTGGTGACATCTAAAACTTACAAAAAATAAATAAATAAAATGAACTAAAAGCAGTCTTTTTCTCACAATGTGTCGACTTTTTTCTTAAAAAATTGGGAACAATTTCTCATATTCTTTCTGTTTCTGTAACATTGCAATATTTTCTCGTGAAATTATGACTTTTTTAAATGTAAAATTATTACTTTTTTAATGCAAAATGACAAATTCTGACTTCTATCACAATATTGCCATTTTTTTTTTTGGTTCTTGTAAAATAGGGACATTTTTGGAGAAAAATTATGACTTTACCAAGTAAAATTTTTAAAGTTTCCTTATAGAATTGTGACTTTTGTCGAGTAAAATGACGAGTCTTCATAAAATTTCCGAAATTTGGAGCTTTTTTCTAAAACTGCTATTGAGTAAAATTACAACTTTTATCATAACATTGCACAAATGTTCAGTTTTTCTTGTAAAATTTTGACTTGCGTCGAGTAAAATGATGACTTTTATTATAATACTGCCAAAATTCAAAATGTTTCTTGTGAAATTGTGACCTTTTTCTTGTGAAATTCCAACTCATTTTTCACAACAAGCTTTTTTATATTTGCATAGTATGTATATATTATTAATGTTGTAAATACAACTTTTTATACATCTAAAAAGGCTGGTCCTAAAGAGGGAGGCATTTTTCTCAGGTCTCCAGAAGGTAAGAAATACAAGAATGTAAAGAGTGTGTGTGCGTGGTGACATCTAAAACTTACAAAAAAAATAAAAAATAAAATGAACTAAAAGCAGTCTTTTTCTCACAATGTGTCGACTTTTTTCTTAAAAAATTGGGAACAATTTCTCATATTCTTTTCTGTTTCTGTAACATTGCAATATTTTCTCGTGAAATTATGACTTTTTTAAATGTAAAATTATGACTTTTTTAATGCAAAATGGCAAATTCTGACTTCTATCACAATATTGCCATTTTTTTTGGGTTCTTGTAAAATAGGGACATTTTTGGGGAAAAATTATGACTTTACCAAGTACAATTTTTAAAGTTTCCTTATAGAATTGTGACTTTTGTCGAGTAAAATGACGAGTCTTCATAAAATTTCCGAAATTTGGAGCTTTTCTTCTAAAACTGCTATTGAGTAAAATTACAACTTTTATCATAACTTTGCACAAATGTTCAGTTTTTCTTGTAAAATTTTGACTTGCGTCGAGTAAAATGATGACTTTTATTATAATACTGCCAAAATTCAACATTTTTCTTGTGAAATTGTGACCTTTTTCTTGTGAAATTCCAACTCATTTTTCCCAACAAGCTTTTTTATATTTGCATAGTATGTATATATTATTAATGTTGTAAATACACTTCTTTATATATCTAGAAAGGCTGGTCCTAAAGAGGGAGGCATTTTTCTCAGGTTTCCAGAAGGTAAGAAATACAAGAATGTAAAGAGTGTGTGTGCGTGGTGACATCTAAAAATTACAAAAAAATAAAAAATAAAATGAACTAAAAGCAGTCTTTTTCTCGACTTTTCTTTAAATAAAATCGGGAACAATTTCTCATATTCTTTCTGTTTCTTTCTGTAATATTGCAATATTTTCTTGTAAAATTATTACTTTTTTTAATGTAAAATTATTACTTTTTAATGCAAAATGGCAAATTCTGACTTCTATCACAATATTGCCATTTTTTTTTGTTCTTGTAAAATAGGGACATTTTTGGAGAAAAATTATGACTTTACCAAGTATAATTTTTAAAGTTTCCTTATAGAATTGTGACTTTTGTCGAGTAAAATGACGAGTCTTCATGAAATTTCCGAAATTTGGAGCTTTTCTTCTAAAACTGCTATTGAGTAAAATTCCAACTTTTATCATAACATTGCACAAATGTTCAGTTTTTCTTGTAAAATTTTGACATGCGTCGAGTAAAATGATGACTTTTATTATAATACTGCCAAAATTCAACAATTTTCTTGTGAAATTGTGACCTTTTTCTTGTGAAACTCCAACTCATTTTTCACAACAAGCTTTTTTATATTTGCATAGTATGTATATATTATTAATGTTGTAAATACAACTTTTTATATATCTAGAAAGGCTGGTCCTAAAGAGGGAGGCATTTTTCTCAGGTCTCCAGAAGGTAAGAAATACAAGAATATAAAGAGTGTGTGTGCGTGGTGACATCTAGAACTTACAAAAAAATAAAAAATAAAATGAACTAAAAGCAGTCTTTTTCTCACAATGTGTCGACTTTTTTCTTAAAAAATTGGGAACAATTTCTCATATTCTTTCTGTTTCTGTAACATTGCAATATTTTCTCGTGAAATTATGACTTTTTTAAATGTAAAATTATTACTTTTTTAATGCAAAATGGCAAATTCTGACTTCTATCACAATATTGCCATTTTTTTTTGGTTCTTGTAAAATAGGGACATTTTTGGGGAAAAATTATGACTTTACCAAGTACAATTTTTAAAGTTTCCTTATAGAATTGTGACTTTTGTCGAGTAAAATGATGAGTCTTCATAAAATTTCCGAAATTTGGAGCTTTTCTTCTAAAACTGCTATTGAGTAAAATTCCAACTTTTATCATAACATTGCACAAATGTTCAGTTTTTCTTGTAAAATTTTGACTTGCATCGAGTAAAATTCTGACTTTTATTATAATACTGCCAAAATTCAAAATTTTTCTTGTGAAATTGTGACCTTTTTCTTGTGAAATTCCAACTCATTTTTCCCAACAGGCTTTTTTATATTTGCATAGTATGTATATATTATTAATGTTGTAAATACACTTCTTTATATATCTAGAAAGGGTGGTCCTAAAGAGGTAGGCATTTTTCTCAGGTCTCCAGAAGGTAAGAAATACAAGAATGTAAAGAGTGTGTGTGCGTGGTGACATCTAAAAATTACAAAAAAATAAAAAATAAAATGAACTAAAAGCAGTCTTTTTCTCACAATGTGTCGACTTTTTTCTTAAAAAATTGGGAACAATTTCTCATATTCTTTTCGGTTTCTGAAACATTGCAATATTTTCTCGTGAAATTATGACCTTTTCAATGTAAAATTATTACTTTTTTAATGCAAAATGGCAAATTCTGACTTCTATCACAAAATTGCCAATTTTTTATTTTTGTTCTTGTAAAATAGGGACATTTTTGGAGAAAAATTATGACTTTCCAAAGTAACATTTTTAAAGTTTCCTTATAGAATTGTGACTTTTGTCGAGTAAAATGACGAGTCTTCATAAAATTTCCGAAATTTGGAGCTTTTCTTCTAAAACTGCTATTGAGTAAAATTACAACTTTTATCATAACATTGCACAAATGTTCAGTTTTTCTTGTAAAATTTTGACTTGCGTCGAGTAAAATGATGACTTTTATTATAATACTGCCAACATTCAAAATTTTTCTTGTGAAATTGTAACCTTTTTCTTGTGAAATTCCAGCTCATTTTTCACAACAAGCTTTTTTATATTTGCATAGTATGTATATATTATTAATGTTGTAAATACACTTCTTTATATATCTAGAAAGGCTGGTCCTAAAGAGGGAGGCATTTTTCTCAGGTCTCCAGAAGGTAAGAAATACAAGAATATAAAGAGTGTGTGTGCGTGGTGACATCTAAAACTTACAAAAAAATAAAAAATAAAATGAACTAAAAGCAGTCTTTTTCTCACAATGTGTCGACTTTTTTCTTCAAAAATTGGGAACAATTTCTCATATTCTTTCTGCAATATTTTCTCGTGAAATTATGACTTTTTTTACATGTAAAATTATTCCTTTTTTAATGCAAAATGGCAAATTCTGACTTCTATCACAAAATTGCCAATTTTTATTTTTGTTCTTGTAAAATAGGGACATTTTTGGGGAAAAATTATGACTTTACCAAATAAAATTTTTAAAGTTTCCTTATAGAATTGTGACTTTTGTCGAGTAAAATGACGAGTCTTCATAAAATTTCCGAAATTTGGAGCTTTTCTTCTAAAACTGCTATTGAGTAAAATTCCAACTTTTATCATAACATTGCACAAATGTTCATTTTTTCTTGTAAAATTTTGACTTGCGTCGAGTAAAATGATGACTTTTATTATAATACTGCCAAAATTCAAAATGTTTCTTGTGAAATTGTGACCTTTTTCTTGTGAAACTCCAACTCATTTTTCACAACAAGCTTTTTTATATTTGCATAGTATGTATATATTATTAATGTTGTGAATACAACTTTTTATATATCTAGAAAGGCTGGTCCTAAAGAGGTAGGCATTTTTCTCAGGTTTCCAGAAGGTAAGAAATACAAGAATGTAAAGAGTGTGTGTGGGTGGTGACATCTAAAAATTACCAGAAAATAAAAAATAAAATGAACTAAAAGCAGTCTTTTTCTCGACTTTTCTTTAAATAAAATCGGGAACAATTTCTCACATTCTTTCTGTTTCTTTCTGTAATATTGCAATATTTTCTCGTAAAATGATTACTTTTTTAATGTAAAATTATTACTTTTTAATGCAAAATGGTGACATTTGTCATATCAAATTCTGACAATATTGCCAATTTTTTTGTTCTTGTAAAATAGTGACATGTTTTGAGTAAAATGATGACTTTTGTCATAATTATGCCAAGTAAAAAGCCGATTATTATTATAATATTGCCAACATTTTTAAGTTGTCTTGTGAAATTGTGACTTTTGTCGGGTAAAATTACGACTTATTCAGTAAGATTCCAACTTCTATCATAATATTGCACAAAAGTTCAGTTTTCTTGTAAAATTATCAATTGCGTCGAGTAAAATTATGACTTTTGTTATAATTCTGCCAAAATTCTAAGTTTTTCTTGTGAAATTGTGTGTGTGTGTGTGTGTGTTCTTGTATTTCTAGCCTTCTTGAGACATGAAGAAGGAAAAGTATCTTCCATATGAGGAGGTGTGAACAAGTGATGACATAAATCAATAGCATTGCATCTAATAGACAATGTCTCATTTGGTGGTGATATCCATCAAAATGAGGGTGGTCCCAAAAAGGAGGGATTTTTCACATTGACTGTGTGTCGCTTTTAATAGTGCTCCCCCTCTGGTCAACATATGAAATAACAAGTGTGTGTAAGAAATTAAAATAAGTACCCTTTGGCCAGAGTTAATAAAATAAATAAATGTTAAAAAAATAAAACTAAAATAAAAAATAAGTAAATAAAATAACTAAAAGCAGTCTTTTTCTCACAATGTGTCGACTTTTTAAAAAAAATTTAAAATAAAATTGGGAACAATTTCTCGTATTCTTTCTGTTTCTGTAATATTGCAATATTTTATTGTAAAATTATTACTTTTTTAATGTAAATTTATCACTTTTTAACACAAAATGGTGACATTTGTCGTATAAAACTCTGACTGTTATCACAATATTGCCAATTCTTTTGTTGTTGTTAAATAGTGACATTTTTTTGAGTAAAATTATGACTTTTGTCATCATTTTGCCAAGTAAAAAGCCGATTATTATTATAATATTGCCAACATTTTAAAGTTTTCTTATAAAATTATGACTTTTGTCGAGCACGACTCTTTTCATAACATAATAGTGAGAGAGTCCAGTCCATAGTGGATCTAACATAATAGTGTGAGAGTCCAGTCCATAGTGGATCTAACATAATAGTGTGAGAGTCCAGTCCATAGTGGATCTAACATAATAGTGTGAGAGTCCAGTCCATACTGGATCTAACATACTAGTGTGAGAGTCCAGTCCATAGTGGATCTAACATAATAGTGTGAGAGTCCAGTCCATAGTGGATCTAACATAATAGTGTGAGAGTCCAGTCCATAGTGGATCTAACATAATAGTGTGAGAGTCCAGTCCATAGTGGATCTAACATAATAGTGTGAGAGTCCAGTCCATAGTGGATCTATTTAATAGTGTGAGAGTCCAATCCATAGTGGATCTAGTTAATAGTGTGAGAGTCCAGTCCATAGTGGATCTAACATAATAGTGTGAGAGTCCAGTCCATAGTGGATCTAACATAATAATGTGAGAGTCCAGTACATAGTGGATCTAACATAATAGTGAGAGTCCAGTCCATAGTGGATCTAACATAATAGTGAGAGAGTCCAGTCCATAGTGGATCTAACATAATAATGTGAGAGTCCAGTACATAGTGGATCTAACATAATAGTGAGAGTCCAGTCCATAGTGGATCTAACATAATAGTGAGAGAGTCCAGTCCATAGTGGATCTAACATAATATTGTGAGAGTCAAGTACATAGTGGATCCAACATAATAGTGAGAGTCCAGTCCATAGTGGATCTAACATAATAGTGAGAGTCCAGTCCATAGTGGATCTAACATAATAGTGAGAGTCCAGTCCATAGTGGATCTAACATAATAGTGTGAGAGTCCAGTCCAGAGTGGATCTAACATAATAGTGTGAGAGTCCAGTCCATAGTGGATCTAACATAATAGTGTGAGAGTCAAGTCCATAGTAGATCCAACATAATCGTGAGAGTCCAGTCTATAGTGGATCTAACATAATAGTGTGAGCGTCCAGTCCATAGTGGATCTAACATAATAGTGAGAGTCCAGTCCATAGTGGATCCAACATAATAGTGAGAGTCCAGTCCATAGTGGATCCAACATAATAGTGAGAGTCCAGTCCATAGTGGATCTAACATAATAGTGAGAGTCCAGTCCATAGTGGATCTAACATAATAGTGAGAGTCCAGTCCATAGTGGATCTAACATAATAGTGGGTGTCCAGTCCATAGTGGATCTAACATAATAGTGAGAGTCCAGTACATAGTGGATCTAACATAATAGTGTGAGAGTCCAGTCCATATAGTGGATCTAACATAATAGTGTGAGAGTCCAGTCCATAGTGGATCTAACATAATAGTGTGAGAGTCCAGTCCATAGTGGATCTAGCATAATAGTGAGAATCCAGTCCATAGTGGATCTGACATAATAGTGAGAGTCCAGTCCATAGTGGATCTAACATAATATTGTGAGAGTCCAGTCTATAGGGGATCTAACATAATAGTGTGAGAGTCCAGTCCATAGTGGATCTAACATAATAGTGAGAGAGTCCAGTCCATAGTGGATCTAACATAATAGTGAGAGTCCAGTCCATAGTGGATCTAACATAATAGTGTGAGAGTCCAGTCCTTAGGGGATCTAACATAATAGTGTGAGAGTCCAGTCCATAGTGGATCTAACATAATAGTGTGAGAGTCCAGTCCATAGTGGATCCAACATAATAGTGAGAGTCCAGTCCATAGTGGATCTAACATAATAGTGAGAGTCCAGTCCATAGTGGATCTAACATAATAGTGAGAGTCCAGTCCATAGTGGATCTAACATAATAGTGAGAGAGTCCAGTCCATAGTGGATCTAACATAATAGTGTGAGAGTCCAGTCCATAGTGGATCTAACATAATAGTGAGAGTCCAGTCCATAGTGGATCTAACATAATAGTGAGAGTCCAGTCCATAGTGGATCTAACATAATAGTGAGAGTCCAGTCCATAGTGGATCTAACATAATAGTGTGAGAGTCCAGTCCAGAGTGGATCTAACATAATAGTGAGAGTCCAGTCCATAGTGGATCTAACATAATAGTGTGAGAGTCCAGTCCATAGTGGATCTAACATAATAGTGAGAGTCCTGTCCATAGTGGATCTAACATAATAGTGAGAGTCCAGTCCATAGTGGATCTAACATAATAGTGTGAGAGTCCAGTCCATAGTGGATCTAACATAATAGTGTGAGAGTCCAGTCCATAGTGGATCTAACATAATAGTGTGAGAGTCCAGTCCATAGTGGATCTAACATAATAGTGTGAGAGTCCAGTCCATAGTGGATCTAACATAATAGTGAGAGTCCAGTCCATAGTGGATCTAACATAATAGTGAGAGTCCAGTCCATAGTGGATCTAACATAATAGTGAGAGTCCAGTCCATAGTGGATCTAACATAATAGTGAGAGTCCAGTCCATAGTGGATCTAACATAATAGTGAGAGTCCAGTCCATAGTGGATCTAACATAATAGTGAGAGTCCAGTCCATAGTGGATCTAACATAATAGTGAGAGTCCAGTCCATAGTGGGGCCAGCAGGAGATCATCTTGAGTGGAGACAGGTCAGCAGTGCAGAGACGTCCCCAACTGATGCACATATGAGTGGTCCACCCTGGGTCCCGACAGCTATAGCGCCTCATCTGTGGTCACTTAATAACCTCTCCACGCATGAGTGGACGGGCAGAGCAGAAAAGAGAGATAGCAGATCAACTGGTCTAAAAAGGGGGTCTATTCAAAGGCTAGAGTATACGAATGAGTTTTAAGATGGGACTTCTACTGAGGTAGCCATGTACATTTTAAACCCACAGAGGACATGCAACATATGACCGCTACTCAGGGCCGGCCCGTGGCATAGGCCGTATAGGCAAATGCTAAGGGCGCCGTCCATCAGGGGGCGCCACGCCAGTGCCACAAATGTTGGAGAAAAAAAATTAAAGTTGGTACTGTTATTTCTAAATACAAAAAATAATCCCACGTTAATTAAAATGCAAAGTAAAGCCTATATAATAGAAATATTATTTGTTACAACATTACGCCCCCCCCCCCCCCCCCCCCGCACTGTGTGCCCCCTCCCTTCCCGTATCATGACTCTTTTTGGACGTCACCACATCAAAAAATCAACACAAGATGTCAAAACGGCCAAAACTGTCAGGTGCCCAGGGAAGAAAAAAGAGAAAAGAAGAGGAGAAACGAGAAAAAGACAGAGGTAGCAGGTAGGTAACGTTAGCCTACATGAAATTATTTGTCTGTTACAGAATGTGATAGTAACCTGGCTTTTTAGCATTAAGCTAATGTTACATGATTCGGCAATTGCTAATCAATAAATAGCTAGTTCTGTTTTAACGTCGGGTTAATATTGTGGAGGGGGCTAAATTGTTGTGGAAAATAATAATGTAACGTTAGGTAATTACAGTACTCCCACCTTACATTCCTCAGGGACATTTGTATTAGATCTTTTAAGCAGGTGTTTTTTGTTTACATTGTTATTGCCTTCTGGTTAGCTAATGTTTGCCCTGCAGGTAATAGTCACTTTTCCACCCCTTTATATTTTAGGTATAGTTGTAAGCCTAGTTGTTAAAGTGCACATCATTAATGTTAATTAAGCAATATGTATGTAAAAAATATTGTATTTCATATATTCATTTTTTATTTTTTCATATTTTTGTTTATCTTGTTAACTATTCTGATTGTTAATTTGCTTTCTTTAAGTAAAAAAAAAAGTCAAAGACAAGGCTATTCGGTTTCTTGTGAGTATATACACTTCACTGCCGATGTGGGGGGGCACCACCTAAAATCTTGCCTAGGGCGCCAGATTGGTTAGGGCCGGGCCTGCCGCTACTGACCTGGCGTCAAAGCATTTTCAGCAGTTTTTTCAGGTCTGAGTGACAGGAGATGATTGTAAAAAAGAAACAAGTCAAAAAAATAAGGGAGACAGCGGACTATAAAAGTGGCCATTGTGAGTTTTCCGTGTTGTGTGTCCTGGCATGTCCACCCAGCCTACACTCCCGCTCAATGGAAAACAGCTGCCTGCGAGCACATTGTGCCCGGTTCAATTCAGTTCAGTCGCTTCTCAACCACCGCTCCCTTCTCGTTACGCGTCCAGTCCAGTCCCTCGCGCCCTGTCCTCCTTTCAAGGTGTGGCCCGTGCAGCTGGAAAACAAAAGACAGCATGAGAAAGCACATGTTCCTCACCCACATGTGGAACGCTCTCCTTCTGCAATCCACTCCTTTGATTGCCCAGAGCTACTCCCTTGATGATGCTCCGATTCCTTTGGCTTCCTGCTGGACGGACTTTTGACGTCCTAAGAGAACACAGCTGAGCACCGAGGCCGAGTGAACTTATAGTGCAGAATTGTCTTGGGATAATTAGCAAAACTGAAACTAGCACACTCTTGAGGAGTCAATAGCTCGAGGCTCGGCTTGTAAGTGAACTTTGGTGCGGTTCGGTTCACCTGAGCTCGAATGTGAATGCTACTCGGACCCGGTGGTGGGCGGTCAGGACCAGCAAGACCTTCTCTGCTGGCCTAACATAACCACAAATCCTAATTAAAGATACAAATAATTAAAATTGACTTGACCTAGATATGTAAAAGTATTCATATTCTCTGAGAATCAGCACCTCCAAGTCCGAGTCCATGGTTCTCGCCCGGAAAAGGCTGGAGTGCCATCTCCGGGTTGGGGAGGAGATCTTGCCCCAAGTGGAGGAGTTCAAGTACCTGGGAGTCTTGTTCACGAGTGAGGGAAGAGTGGATCCAAAAGGACAAGATCACGGGTACAAGCGGCCCAAATGAGTTTCCTCCGTCGGGTGGCGGGTCTCTCCCTTAGAGATAGGGTGAGGAGCTCTGTCATCCGGGAGGAACTCAGAGTAAAGCCGACATGGAGAGGAGCCAGATGAGGTGGTTCGGGCATCTGGTCAGGATGCCACCCGAACGCCTCCCTAGGGAGGTGTTTAGGGCACGGCCGACCGGTAGAAGGCCACGGGGAAGACCCAGGACACGTTGGGAAGACTATGTCTCCCGGCTGGCCTGGAACGCCTCGGGATCCCCCGGGAGGAGCTGGACCAAGTGGCTGCCCCTGCGACGCGACCTCGGCTAAACGGAAGAAGATGGATGGATTCATATTCTCCTTCCAGTGCTGTTGTTTTTAGTTCATACTTTGTATCCAATCAGAATTCAGCTAGCTTATGTTGCCGTGCTGTACCAAATCTGCCTTCAGAATCAACAATGTGTGTGCACTGTAAGTGAACGGAAAAGGGTGGAGTGCCATCTCCGGGTTGGGGAAGAGATCTTGCCCCAAGTGGAGGAGTTCAAGTACCTCGGAGTCTTGTTCACGAGTGAGGGAAGAGTGGATGGTGAGATCGACAGGCGGATCGGTGCGGCGTCTTCAGTAATGCGGACGCTGTATCGATCCGTTGTGGTGAAGAAGGAGCTGAGCCGGAAGGCAAAGCTCTCAATTTACCGGTCGATCTACGTTCCCATCATGAGCTTTGGGTTATGACCGAAAGGACAAGATCACGGGTACAAGCGACCCGAATGAGTTTCCTCCGCCGGGTGGCGGGTCTCTCCCTTAGAGATAGGGTGAGGAGCTCTGTCATCCGGGAGGAACTCAGAGTAAAGCCGACATGGAGAGGAGCCAGATGAGGTGGTTCGGGCATCTGGTCAGGATGCCACCCGAACGCCTCCCTAGGGAGGTGTTTAGGGCACGGCCGACCGGTAGAAGGCCACGGGGAAGACCCAGGACACGTTGGGAAGACTATGTCTCCCGGCTGGCCTGGAACGCCTCGGGATCCCCCCGGGAGGAGCTGGACCAAGTGGCTGCCCCCGCGACCCGACCTCGGCTAAATGGAAGAAGATGGATGGATCCATATTCTCCTTCCAGTGCTGTTGTTTTTAGTTCATACTTTGTATCCAATCAGAATTCAGCTAGCTTATGTTGCCGTGCTGTACCAAATCTGCCTTCAGAATCAACAATGTGTGTGCACTGTAAGTGAACGGAAAGGGTGGAGTGCCATCTCCGGGTTGGGGAGGAGATCTTGCCCCAAGTGGAGGAGTTCAAGTACCTGGGAGTCTTGTTCACGAGTGAGGGAAGAGTGGATGGTGAGATCGACAGGCGGATCGGTGCGGCGTCTTCAGTCATGCGGACGCTGTATCGATCCGTTGTGGTGAAGAAGGAGCTGAGCCGGAAGGCAAAGCTCTCAATTTACCGGTCGATCTACGTTCCCATCATGAGCTTTGGGTTATGACCGAAAGGACAAGATCACGGGTACAAGCGACCCGAATGAGTTTCCTCCGCCGAGTGGCGGGTCTCTCCCTTAGAGATAGGGTGAGGAGCTCTGTCATCCGGGAGGAACTCAGAGTAAAGCCGACATGGAGAGGAGCCAGATGAGGTGGTTCGGGCATCTGGTCAGGATGCCACCCGAACGCCTCCCTAGGGAGGTGTTTAGGGCACGGCCGACCGGTAGAAGGCCACGGGGAAGACCCAGGACACGTTGGGAAGACTATGTCTCCCGGCTGGCCTGGAACGCCTCGGGATCCCCCAGGAGGAGCTGGACCAAGTGGCTGCCCCCGCGACGCGACCTCGGCTAAACGGAAGAAGATGGATGGATTCATATTCTCCTTCCAGTGCTGTTGTTTTTAGTTCATACTTTGTATCCAATCAGAATTCAGCTAGCTTATGTTGCCGTGCTGTACCAAATCTGCCTTCAGAATCAACAATGTGTGTGCACTGTAAGTGAACGGAAAGGGTGGAGTGCCATCTCCGGGTTGGGGAAGAGATCTTGCCCCAAGTGGAGGAGTTCAAGTACCTCGGAGTCTTGTTCACGAGTGAGGGAAGAGTGGATGGTGAGATCGACAGGCGGATCGGTGCGGCGTCTTCAGTAATGCGGACGCTGTATCGATCCGTTGTGGTGAAGAAGGAGCTGAGCCGGAAGGCAAAGCTCTCAATTTACCGGTCGATCTACGTTCCCATCATGAGCTTTGGGTCATGACCGAAAGGACAAGATCACGGGTACAAGCGGCCCAAATGAGTTTCCTCCGCCGGGTGGCGGGTCTCTCCCTTAGAGATAGGGTGAGGAGCTCTGTCATCCGGGAGGAACTCAGAGTAAAGCCGACATGGAGAGGAGCCAGATGAGGTGGTTCGGGCATCTGGTCAGGATGCCACCCGAACGCCTCCCTAGGGAGGTGTTTAGGGCACGGCCGACCGGTAGAAGGCCACGGGGAAGACCCAGGACACGTTGGGAAGACTATGTCTCCCGGCTGGCCTGGAACGCCTCGGGATCCCCCGGGAGGAGCTGGACCAAGTGGCTGCCCCCGCGACGCGACCTCGGCTAAACGGAAGAAGATGGATGGATTCATATTCTCCTTCCAGTGCTGTTGTTTTTAGTTCATACTTTGTATCCAATCAGAATTCAGCTAGCTTATGTTGCCGTGCTGTACCAAATCTGCCTTCAGAATCAACAATGTGTGTGCACTGTAAGTGAACGGAAAGGGTGGAGTGCCATCTCCGGGTTGGGGAGGAGATCTTTCCCCAAGTGGAGGAGTTCAAGTACCTCGGAGTCTTGTTCACGAGTGAGGGAAGAGTGGATGGTGAGATCGACAGGCGGATCGGTGCGGCGTCTTCAGTAATGCGGACGCTGTATCGATCCGTTGTGGTGAAGAAGGAGCTGAGCCGGAAGGCAAAGCTCTCAATTTACCGGTCGATCTACGTTCCCATCCTCACTTATGGTCATGATCTTTGGGTTATGACCGAAAGGACAAGATCACGGGTACAAGCGGCCGAAATGAGTTTCCTCCGCCGGGTGGTGGGTCTCTCCCTTAGAGATAGGGTGAGAAGCTCTGTCATCCGGGGGGAGCTCAAAGTAAAGCCGCTGCTCCTCCACATGGAGAGGAGCCAGATGAGGTGGTTCGGGCATCTGGTCAGGATGCCACCCGAACGCCTCCCTATGGAGGTGTTTAGGGCACGTCCGACCGGTAGGAGGCCACGGGGAAGACCCAGGACACGTTGGGAAGACTATGTCTCCCGGCTGGCCTGGGAACGCCTCAGGATCCCCCGGGAGGAGCTGGACCAAGTGGCTGGGGAGAGGGAAGTCTGGGCTTCCCTGCTTAGGCTGCTGCCCCCGCGACCCGACCTCGGATAAGCGGAAGAAGATGGATGGATGGATGGATGGATTATTGCCCTTTATACAAAAGCCAAAAGCAGTGAAGTTGTCACGTTGTGTAAATGGTAAATAAAAAGAGAATACAACAAATCATTTTTAACTTATATTCAATTGAATAGACTGCAAAGACAAGATATTTAACATTCGAACTGGCAAACTTTGTGTAGAGGTTGCCTTCTAGTGGGTTCCTCGGACCACCACACACTGCCACGAGAGCCCGGATTTCAGGGCACAACACTGTTTTATTTGCATAAATGTGGAGAGGCTTTTGCTTTCCAGAAAAATGTCTTTCTCTTTGTTCGTGTCTCTCTCTCTCGCTCTCTGGCACCCACTCCAACTCCAACCCCGTGTCTCGTGCCGGCTGCTGCTAATAAAGGCGACAAGGCCCACCTGGGCCATGTACTCCCCTGTCGCTGTCTTCGAGGCCGGTCCTTGCACATCCCGTTCCGCGGCAGGCACGCAGGCCACGCCCCCCTCCACACTTTGTTATTTTTTTTGCAAATATTAGCTCATTTGGAATTTCATGCCTGCGACATGTTTCGAAAAAGCTGGCACAGGTGGCAAAAAAGACTGAGAAAGTCGAGGAATACTCATCAAACACTTATTTGGAACGTCCCACAGGTGAACAGGCTAATTGGGAACAGGTGGGTGTCATGATGGGGTTTAAAAGCAGCTTCCGTGAAATGCTCAGTCATTCACAAACAAGGAGAGGGTCGCCACTGTGACGTTTCTCTCTCGTGGGTCCTCCTGACCGTAACAGACCCCCTCGTGAGCCCGGTAATCTGGTGTAACAATGTCTTTATTTGTGAGCGCACACACGCTACAACTTTTCAGTCTTTGTGGCTTTTTCTTTCCGCCAATGTCCATCAACTGTGTCCGCTCACCAGCAACTCCAACACCGACTACGTGTCTCGGCACGGCTGCTGCTAATGAGGACGACAGGGGATTAGATAACCAGCCCCAGCTGGGCAATCTACTCACCTTACACAACCTGCTCCACAGCAGGCCCGCAGACCACGCCCCCCCTCCACAACCACTTTGTCAACAAATGCCTGAGAAAATTGTCCAACAGTTTAAGAACAACATTTCTCAACGAGCTGTCGCAAGGAATTTAGGGATTTCACCACCTAAGGACCATATTATCATCAACATGTTCAGAAAATCTGGAGAAATTGCTGCACAAAAGCGGCAAGGCTCAAAATAAACATTAAATGCCCGTGACCTTTGTTCCCTCAGGTGGAACTGCATCAAAAACCGACTTCGGTGTGTAAAGGATATCACCACACTTCAGAAAACCACTGTCAGTAACTACTGTTAGTCGCTACATCTGTAAGTGCAAGTTAAAACTCTACTATGCAAAGCGAAAGCCATTTATCAACCACACCCAGAATCTAACATAATAGTGAGAGTCCAGTCCATATTGGATCTAACATAATAGTGAGAGTCCAGTCCATAGTGGATCTAACATAATAGGGAGAGTCCAGTCCATAGTGGATCTAACATCATATTGTGAGAGTCCAGTCCATAGTGGATCTAACATAATAGTGAGAGTCCAGTCCATAGTGGATCTAAAATAATAGTGAGAGTCCAGTCCATAGTGGATCTAACATAATAGTGTGAGAGTCCAGTCCATAGTGGACCTAACATAATAGTGAGAGTCCAGTCCATAGTGGATCTAACATAATAGTGTGAGAGTCCAGTCCATAGTGGATCTAACATAATAGTGAGAGTACAGTCCATAGTGGATCTAACATAATAGTGTGAGAGTCCAGTCCATAGTGGATCTAACATAATAGTGTGAGAGTCCAGTCCATAGTGGATCTAACATAATAGTGAGAGTCCAGTCCATATTGGATCTAACATAATAGTGAGAGTCCAGTCCATATTGGATCTAACATAATAGTGAGAGTCCAGTCCATAGTGGATCTAACATAATAGGGAGAGTCCAGTCCATAGTGGATCTAACATCATATTGTGAGAGTCCAGTCCATAGTGGATCTAACATAATAGTGAGAGTCCAGTCCATAGTGGATCTAAAATAATAGTGAGAGTCCAGTCCATAGTGGATCTAACATAATAGTGTGAGAGTCCAGTCCATAGTGGACCTAACATAATAGTGAGAGTCCAGTCCATAGTGGATCTAACATAATAGTGTGAGAGTCCAGTCCATAGTGGATCTAACATAATAGTGAGAGTACAGTCCATAGTGGATCTAACATAATAGTGTGAGAGTCCAGTCCATAGTGGATCTAACATAATAGTGTGAGAGTCCAGTCCATAGTGGATCTAACATAATAGTGAGAGTCCAGTCCATAGTGGATCTAACATAATAGTGTGAGAGTCCAGTCCATAGTGGATCTAACATAATAGTGTGAGAGTCCAGTCCATAGTGGATCTAACATAATAGTGTGAGAGTCCAGTCCATAGTGGATCTAACATAATATTGTCAGAGTTCAGTCCATAGTGGATCTAACATAATAGTGTGAGAGTCCAGTCCATAGTGGATCTAACATAATAGTGTGAGAGTCCAGTCCATAGTGGATCTAACATAATAGTGTGAGAGTCCAGTCCATGTTGGATCTAACATAATAGTGTGAGAGTCCAGTCCATAGTGGATCTAGTTAATAGTGTGAGAGTCCAGTCCATAGTGGATCTAACATAATAGTGTGAGAGTCCAGTCCATAGTGGATCTAACATAATAGTGTGAGAGTCCAGTCCATAGTGGATCTAACATAATAGTGAGAGTCCAGTCCATAGTGGATCTAACATAATAGTGTGAGAGTCCAGTCCATAGTGGATCCAACATAATAGTGTGAGAGTCCAGTCCATAGTGGATCTAACATAATAGTGAGAGTCCAGTCCATAGTGGATCTAACATAATAGTGTGAGAGTCCAGTCCATAGTGGATCTAACATAATCGTGTGAGAGTCCAGTCCATGTTGGATCTAACATAATAGTGTGAGAGTCCAGTCCATAGTGGATCTAACATTATAGTGTGAGAGTCCAGTCCATAGTGGATCTAACATAATAGTGAGAGTCCAGTCCATAGTGGATCTAACATAATAGTGTGAGAGTCCAGTCCATAGTGGATCTAACATAATAGTGTGAGAGTCCAGTCCATAGTGGATCTAACATTATAGTGTGAGAGTCCAGTCCATAGTGGATCTAACATAATAGTGAGAGTCCAGTCCATAGTGGATCTAACATAATAGTGTGAGAGTCCAGTCCATAGTGGATCTAACATAATAGTGAGAGTCCAGTCCATAGTGGATCTAACATAATAGTGTGAGAGTCCAGTCCATAGTGGATCTAACATAATAGTGTGAGAGTCCAGTCCATAGTGGATCTAACATAATAGTGAGAGTCCAGTCCATAGTGGATCTAACATAATAGTGTGAGAGTCCAGTCCATAGTGGATCTAACATAATAGTGTGAGAGTCCAGTCCATAGTGGATCTAACATAATAGTGTGAGAGTCCAGTCCATAGTGGATCTAACATAATAGTGAGAGAGTCCAGTCCATAGTGGATCTAACATAATAGTGTGAGAGTCCAGTCCATAGTGGATCTAACATAATAGTGAGAGTCCAGTCCATAGTGGATCTAACATAATAGTGTGAGAGTCCAGTCCATAGTGGATCTAACATAATAGTGTGAGAGTCCAGTCCATAGTGGATCTAACATAATAGTGAGAGTCCAGTCCATAGTGGATCTAACATAATAGTGTGAGAGTCCAGTCCATAGTGGATCTAACATAATAGTGAGAGTCCAGTCCATAGTGGATCTAACATAATAGTGTGAGAGTCCAGTCCATAGTGGATCTAACATAATAGTGAGAGTCCAGTCCATAGTGGATCTAACATAATAGTGTGAGAGTCCAGTCCATAGTGGATCTAACATAATAGTGAGAGTCCAGTCCATAGTGGATCTAACATAATAGTGAGAGTCCAGTCCATAGTGGATCTAACATAATAGTGTGAGAGTCCAGTCCATAGTGGATCTAACATAATAGTGAGAGAGTCCAGTCCATAGTGGATCTAACATAATAGTGTGAGAGTCCAGTCCATAGTGGATCTAACATAATAGTGAGAGTCCAGTCCATAGTGGATCTAACATAATAGTGTGAGAGTCCAGTCCATAGTGGATCTAACATAATAGTGAGAGTCCAGTCCATAGTGGATCTAACATAATAGTGTGAGAGTCCAGTCCATAGTGGATCTAACATAATAGTGAGAGTCCAGTCCATAGTGGATCTAACATAATAGTGTGAGAGTCCAGTCCATAGTGGATCCAACATAATAGTGTGAGAGTCCAGTCCATAGTGGATCTAACATAATAGTGTGAGAGTCCAGTCCATAGTGGATCTAACATAATAGTGTGAGAGTCCAGTCCATAGTGGATCTAACATAATAGTGAGAGTCCAGTCCATAGTGGATCTAACATAATAGTGTGAGAGTCCAGTCCATAGTGGATCCAACATAATAGTGTGAGAGTCCAGTCCATAGTGGATCTAACATAATAGTGAGAGTCCAGTCCATAGTGGATCTAACATAATAGTGAGAGTCCAGTCCATAGTGGATCTAACATAATAGTGTGAGAGTCCAGTCCATAGTGGATCCAACATAATAGTGTGAGAGTCCAGTCCATAGTGGATCTAACATAATAGTGAGAGTCCAGTCCATAGTGGATCTAACATAATAGTGAGAGTCCAGTCCATAGTGGATCTAACATAATAGTGTGAGAGTCCAGTCTATAGTGGATATAGTTAATAGTGTGAGAGTCCAGTCCATAGTGGATCTAACATAATAGTGTGAGAGTCCAGTCCATAGTGGATCTAACATTATAGTGTGAGAGTCCAGTCCATAGTTGATCTAACATAATAGTGAGAGTCCAGTCCATAGTGGATCTAACATAATAGTGTGAGAGTCCAGTCCATAGTGGATCCAACATAATAGTGTGAGAGTCCAGTCCATAGTGGATCTAACATAATAGTGAGAGTCCAGTCCATAGTGGATCTAACATAATAGTGTGAGAGTCCAGTCCATAGTGGATCTAGTGAATAGTGTGAGAGTCCAGTCCATAGTGGATCTAACATAATAGTGAGAGTCCAGTCCATAGTGGATCTAACATAATAGTGTGAGAGTCCAGTCCATAGTGGATCTAACATAATAGTGAGAGTCCAGTCCATAGTGGATCTAACATAATAGTGTGAGAGTCCAGTCCATAGTGGATCCAACATAATAGTGTGAGAGTCCAGTCCATAGTGGATCTAACATAATAGTGTGAGAGTCCAGTCCATAGTGGATCTAACATAATAGTGAGAGTCCAGTCCATAGTGGATCTAACATAATAGTGTGAGAGTCCAGTCCATAGTGGATCTAACATAATAGTGAGAGTCCAGTCCATAGTGGATCTAACATAATAGTGTGAGAGTCCAGTCCATAGTGGATCCAACATAATAGTGTGAGAGTCCAGTCCATAGTGGATCTAACATAATAGTGAGAGTCCAGTCCATAGTGGATCTAACATAATAGTGTGAGAGTCCAGTCCATAGTGGATCCAACATAATAGTGTGAGAGTCCAGTCCATAGTGGATCTAACATAATAGTGAGAGTCCAGTCCATAGTGGATCTAACATAATAGTGTGAGAGTCCAGTCCATAGTGGATCTAACATAATCGTGTGAGAGTCCAGTCCATGTTGGATCTAACATAATAGTGTGAGAGTCCAGTCCATAGTGGATCTAACATTATAGTGTGAGAGTCCAGTCCATAGTGGATCTAACATAATAGTGAGAGTCCAGTCCATAGTGGATCTAACATAATAGTGTGAGAGTCCAGTCCATAGTGGATCTAACATAATAGTGTGAGAGTCCAGTCCATAGTGGATCTAACATTATAGTGTGAGAGTCCAGTCCATAGTGGATCTAACATAATAGTGAGAGTCCAGTCCATAGTGGATCTAACATAATAGTGTGAGAGTCCAGTCCATAGTGGATCTAACATAATAGTGAGAGTCCAGTCCATAGTGGATCAAACATAATAGTGTGAGAGTCCAGTCCATAGTGGATCTAACATAATAGTGTGAGAGTCCAGTCCATAGTGGATCTAACATAATAGTGAGAGTCCAGTCCATAGTGGATCTAACATAATAGTGTGAGAGTCCAGTCCATAGTGGATCTAACATAATAGTGTGAGAGTCCAGTCCATAGTGGATCTAACATAATAGTGTGAGAGTCCAGTCCATAGTGGATCTAACATAATAGTGTGAGAGTCCAGTCCATAGTGGATCTAACATAATAGTGTGAGAGTCCAGTCCATAGTGGATCTAACATAATAGTGAGAGAGTCCAGTCCATAGTGGATCTAACATAATAGTGTGAGAGTCCAGTCCATAGTGGATCTAACATAATAGTGAGAGTCCAGTCCATAGTGGATCTAACATAATAGTGTGAGAGTCCAGTCCATAGTGGATCTAACATAATAGTGTGAGAGTCCAGTCCATAGTGGATCTAACATAATAGTGAGAGTCCAGTCCATAGTGGATCTAACATAATAGTGTGAGAGTCCAGTCCATAGTGGATCTAACATAATAGTGAGAGTCCAGTCCATAGTGGATCTAACATAATAGTGTGAGAGTCCAGTCCATAGTGGATCTAACATAATAGTGAGAGTCCAGTCCATAGTGGATCTAACATAATAGTGTGAGAGTCCAGTCCATAGTGGATCTAACATAATAGTGAGAGTCCAGTCCATAGTGGATCTAACATAATAGTGAGAGTCCAGTCCATAGTGGATCTAACATAATAGTGTGAGAGTCCAGTCCATAGTGGATCTAACATAATAGTGAGAGAGTCCAGTCCATAGTGGATCTAACATAATAGTGTGAGAGTCCAGTCCATAGTGGATCTAACATAATAGTGAGAGTCCAGTCCATAGTGGATCTAACATAATAGTGTGAGAGTCCAGTCCATAGTGGATCTAACATAATAGTGAGAGTCCAGTCCATAGTGGATCTAACATAATAGTGTGAGAGTCCAGTCCATAGTGGATCTAACATAATAGTGAGAGTCCAGTCCATAGTGGATCTAACATAATAGTGTGAGAGTCCAGTCCATAGTGGATCCAACATAATAGTGTGAGAGTCCAGTCCATAGTGGATCTAACATAATAGTGTGAGAGTCCAGTCCATAGTGGATCTAACATAATAGTGTGAGAGTCCAGTCCATAGTGGATCTAACATAATAGTGAGAGTCCAGTCCATAGTGGATCTAACATAATAGTGTGAGAGTCCAGTCCATAGTGGATCCAACATAATAGTGTGAGAGTCCAGTCCATAGTGGATCTAACATAATAGTGAGAGTCCAGTCCATAGTGGATCTAACATAATAGTGAGAGTCCAGTCCATAGTGGATCTAACATAATAGTGTGAGAGTCCAGTCCATAGTGGATCCAACATAATAGTGTGAGAGTCCAGTCCATAGTGGATCTAACATAATAGTGAGAGTCCAGTCCATAGTGGATCTAACATAATAGTGAGAGTCCAGTCCATAGTGGATCTAACATAATAGTGTGAGAGTCCAGTCTATAGTGGATATAGTTAATAGTGTGAGAGTCCAGTCCATAGTGGATCTAACATAATAGTGTGAGAGTCCAGTCCATAGTGGATCTAACATTATAGTGTGAGAGTCCAGTCCATAGTTGATCTAACATAATAGTGAGAGTCCAGTCCATAGTGGATCTAACATAATAGTGTGAGAGTCCAGTCCATAGTGGATCCAACATAATAGTGTGAGAGTCCAGTCCATAGTGGATCTAACATAATAGTGAGAGTCCAGTCCATAGTGGATCTAACATAATAGTGTGAGAGTCCAGTCCATAGTGGATCTAGTTAATAGTGTGAGAGTCCAGTCCATAGTGGATCTAACATAATAGTGAGAGTCCAGTCCATAGTGGATCTAACATAATAGTGTGAGAGTCCAGTCCATAGTGGATCTAACATAATAGTGAGAGTCCAGTCCATAGTGGATCTAACATAATAGTGTGAGAGTCCAGTCCATAGTGGATCCAACATAATAGTGTGAGAGTCCAGTCCATAGTGGATCTAACATAATAGTGTGAGAGTCCAGTCCATAGTGGATCTAACATAATAGTGAGAGTCCAGTCCATAGTGGATCTAACATAATAGTGTGAGAGTCCAGTCCATAGTGGATCTAACATAATAGTGAGAGTCCAGTCCATAGTGGATCTAACATAATAGTGTGAGAGTCCAGTCCATAGTGGATCCAACATAATAGTGTGAGAGTCCAGTCCATAGTGGATCTAACATAATAGTGAGAGTCCAGTCCATAGTGGATCTAACATAATAGTGTGAGAGTCCAGTCCATAGTGGATCTAGTTAATAGTGTGAGAGTCCAGTCCATAGTGGATCTAACATAATAGTGTGAGAGTCCAGTCCATAGTGGATCTAACATAATAGTGAGAGTCCAGTCCATAGTGGATCTAACATAATAGTGTGAGAGTCCAGTCCATAGTGGATCTAACATAATAGTGAGAGTCCAGTCCATAGTGGATCTAACATAATAGTGTGAGAGTCCAGTCCATAGTGGATCTAACATAATAGTGAGAGTCCAGTCCATAGTGGATCTAACATAATAGTGTGAGAGTCCAGTCCATAGTGGATCTAACATAATAGTGAGAGTCCAGTCCATAGTGGATCTAACATAATAGTGTGAGAGTCCAGTCCATAGTGGATCTAACATTATAGTGTGAGAGTCCAGTCCATAGTGGATCTAACATAATAGTGAGAGTCCAGTCCATAGTGGATCTAACATAATAGTGTGAGAGTCCAGTCCATAGTGGATCTAACATAATAGTGAGAGTCCAGTCCATAGTGGATCTAACATAATAGTGTGAGAGTCCAGTCCATAGTGGATCTAACATAATAGTGAGAGTCCAGTCCATAGTGGATCTAACATAATAGTGTGAGAGTCCAGTCCATAGTGGATCCAACATAATAGTGTGAGAGTCCAGTCCATAGTGGATCTAACATAATAGTGAGAGTCCAGTCCATAGTGGATCTAACATAATAGTGTGAGAGTCCAGTCCATAGTGGATCTAGTTAATAGTGTGAGAGTCCAGTCCATAGTGGATCTAACATAATAGTGTGAGAGTCCAGTCCATAGTGGATCTAACATAATAGTGAGAGTCCAGTCCATAGTGGATCTAACATAATAGTGTGAGAGTCCAGTCCATAGTGGATCTAACATAATAGTGAGAGTCCAGTCCATAGTGGATCTAACATAATAGTGTGAGAGTCCAGTCCATAGTGGATCTAACATAATAGTGAGAGTCCAGTCCATAGTGGATCTAACATAATAGTGTGAGAGTCCAGTCCATAGTGGATCTAACATAATAGTGAGAGTCCAGTCCATAGTGGATCTAACATAATAGTGTGAGAGTCCAGTCCATAGTGGATCTAACATTATAGTGTGAGAGTCCAGTCCATAGTGGATCTAACATAATAGTGAGAGTCCAGTCCATAGTGGATCTAACATAATAGTGTGAGAGTCCAGTCCATAGTGGATCTAACATAATAGTGAGAGTCCAGTCCATAGTGGATCTAACATAATAGTGTGAGAGTCCAGTCCATAGTGGATCTAACATAATAGTGAGAGTCCAGTCCATAGTGGATCTAACATAATAGTGTGAGAGTCCAGTCCATAGTGGATCCAACATAATAGTGTGAGAGTCCAGTCCATAGTGGATCTAACATAATAGTGAGAGTCCAGTCCATAGTGGATCTAACATAATAGTGTGAGAGTCCAGTCCATAGTGGATCTAGTTAATAGTGTGAGAGTCCAGTCCATAGTGGATCTAACATAATAGTGTGAGAGTCCAGTCCATAGTGGATCTAACATAATAGTGAGAGTCCAGTCCATAGTGGATCTAACATAATAGTGTGAGAGTCCAGTCCATAGTGGATCTAACATAATAGTGAGAGTCCAGTCCATAGTGGATCTAACATAATAGTGTGAGAGTCCAGTCCATAGTGGATCTAACATAATAGTGAGAGTCCAGTCCATAGTGGATCTAACATAATAGTGTGAGAGTCCAGTCCATAGTGGATCTAACATAATAGTGAGAGTCCAGTC